>NC_030821.1:27822663-28125693 GCF_001704415.2 Capra hircus | reverse complement strand
ATAACCCTGAGCTTCACTATTTATTTTGCACACTAGGCTGACAAAATTGAACCATGAAAGCAGTGCAAGATTTTTCAGTGTTGCTTATTCTAAAAACAAATTCCAAAGACTTTGAATGTGTAATTTAACATTTATGTTTCATACTTTCAAATAACTTACACAATCTCATTATTAAAGACAAGAGTTTGTGAAACTAAATTAATTCTTATTCTTTCCTGTAGGGAATGAGATGTAACATCCATTCAAGTCAACGGAATCTCTAGGCAAAATGATTAAAAGACAATTCTCATATTTTCTGGGACTGAGTAATTTTTTTAAAGTTTAAAAAATCCTGTTCTTAGGATAGAGCTCTTTGATAAATCAAAACAAACAAATCATAATTTGCCATACTGCTTTGTTTTAAACTCCATGGTCAAAGTTTTCTAGATTCTGCAGATTTCCCTCAGAAAGTCAATTTTTCCAGCATTTCTTTGGGGATGTCAAATAAATTGGGGAAAAAATCATTGCTACAGAAAGATAAACTGAACTTAAATCCAAAAGTTCAGCTCTTTCTCTGCATAAGAATCACAACAAAAAAGCAATTCTCTAGTGAGAACAGCTCAGCTCCCATGCCATTTTTGATGTTTTTCAGTTTGATGTCTCTGAGCAGAGCCAGCTAGTGGGAAAAAAAAAAAAAATAGACTGGAGGAAGGAAATGAAGGTTTCCTTCTTTAAAAAAGAGAGAAAAAAGCAATATGTGAAATTATACTCTAATTCAATGTTAAAGGTAGGAAACTAACCTGTTATATAGTAGAAATTTAGAAATTTGTGTTTCAATTTTCTGTAGCTTTGAGTATTATATCAGTCCTGCAGCTGGTTCTACAAAAGCTGTTTGAAAACAGAATACAAGTTATGTTTCTCCAATTCCCCAAACACAATTATAGTTGGGATACAAATAGAGGAGATCAGTGAGTCCAGTGTTGAGACACCTAGATTTCACTGCAGTAGTTTTTATATTAAAATAAGATCTTAAAATGCAATGCATATTTCATGTGGGCTGTTGAGAGAGAACAAACTTACACATTTGGGTTGATACTCATATACATCCAGATTCCATTGCATTGAGTTTTAAGAATGTACCTCTCTATATGTAAGAAATCAGTGATGTGAATTTGTTTGAAATAACATGTTGCGCATGTAAAATGACTATAAATGTAAGAATGTCACTCGCAATGACATAGATGGGCCTAGAGATTGTCATACTGAGTGAAGTAAGTCAGAGAGACAAATATCACATGATAATGCTTGTGTGTGGAATCTAAAAAAAAAAATTGTACAAATGAATTTAATTACAAAGCATAAATAGAGTCACAGGTGTAGAAAGCAAACTTACGGTTACTAAGGGGGAAGAGGGGTTGAGAATACACTGGGAGATTGGAATTGACACACATAAACTGTGTGTGTGCTAGCTGCTCCGTCATGTCCGACTCTTTGTGAGTCCATGGTCTGCAGCCCACCAGACTCCTCTGTCCATGGAATTCTCCAGGCAAGAATATTGGAGTGGATAGCCATTTCTTTCTCCAGGGGATCTTCCCAACCTAGGGATCAAACCATGGTTTCCTGCATTACAGGCAGATTCTTTGCCATCTGAGTCACCAGGGAAGCCCCATATATACCCTACTATACATAACAGATAGAAAGAACCTACAGTATAGCACAGGGTATTCTTCTCAATACTCTGTAATGACTTATATGGGGAAAGAATCTGCAAAGAGTGAATATATGTATATGTATAACTGATTCACTTTGCTGTACAGCAGAAACTAATGCAACATTGAAAATAAACTATATTCCAATGAAAATTAATTTTTCAAAAACAAGGTACCTCTATATTAGGGAATCAGTGATGAGAATTTATTTAGATAATATATATTGCACATGTAAAATTACCATGAATATGTCTCATTTTATGTAAATTCCAAGAATATACAAAAAATAAATAGTCAAAACAAGAAAATAGCCTTAGATATTAACTCCTTTTTAAATTATTTTATTTCATACCATATATCTTTTGGACAAAGTCAGATAAGTGGATCTGAAGTTCTCAAAATAGATATGCTGGTGGATATCATTAGAATTTACTGGGTGTCATGGCAATGAATGAAAATCCCAAAGGAGAAAGTGGAAATCCAAATGATTTTCAAGGATTTTACCCCAGGAAACATCCAACTTTTAAAACATGTTCAGAGAATGAGAAGACCATGTCACGTTCTGAAGAGAAAGCAATGAGAAAAGTAGAACCTGAAAATCATCGTGTCATGGCAATCACAGGGAAAGGCTCCCCAGAGAGAAATATTTATCTGGCAAACCCTGCAGAAAGGTCAAATAAAATAGGGATTAGAAATGATTCATTTAACAAAGTATAAGATAATTTATGTAGCTTGTCACAGCACTTTCAGTGAAATAGTAGATAAAGAAACTAAATTTTATAGCTTTTAGTAGAGAATTGGAGAGAACAAATTTGGAGATGATGAATGAAAAAGCTGTTTAAAGAATCTTGCTATAATTGGAAGTAGACAAATGGACTACCAATTAGAAAGAGGTCTACTTGATTGCTTGAAATTTTTATTTTTTTATACTGGCAGAAACTTGAACATGCCAAAGAAAATGATATTGAATTATAGGAAAAGAGCTTAAGTTTGATGGCATACTATAAAGGGCAAGATGACATAGATTCACATTTTCTTCTCTTGAAGAAGAAAAGCAAAAGATCTTTCACTGAGATATTAAAGATAGAAGCAAAGCAGAGCACAGATCAAAGAGCAGGAGTGAGGGTAATTTGAGTTAGGATAAGCCATTGATGCCTAGCCTCTACTGCTCAGCATCCCAGACATTTAGATACCTGCCTTCTCCTTGCTGCTTTTTATTCTCATTTTCAGCATTTGCACATTGTCATACTTTAACTCCTCTGATTCTGTCACCTTGCTACGGTGACATTTGCTCTTTATCACTTAAAAATTCTTTTCACAAGATCATCAAGACATGCACAAAACATTCATGACATACACACTAAAATGTTATGAAATACTCTAGTTTGGAGCCCATTACTTTGTCATGGTGAATCATGTATGATCCAGAAAACAGACCCTGTTTGTGAAAATGTCTACTGAATCATTTCTGTTTTCCTAATTATTATACCAAACTTGTATATTTCAAATCTAAGAATGGAGGACTGATCTCGACCTCCTTTCAATTTCCTGCCAAGGTTTGAAGACTTACCCTTTCCTGTTTCTATCAGTTGAATCAGGTAAAATCAATGAGGGAGATTAATAGGGACATGGAGTATATACTATATAGTAATGTTTTAGTACATTTGTTTTATAGTATGTTTTCATATACTTAATGTTTTATAGTACATTCGTGATATTCACCATGTTGCGCTGTTGAATTAACCTTCTCAAAATATATGGAATCTTTATTTTCAGAAGATCAAACCTCACCATCTTCTCTTTTGAAGTAAAAGCATCTTTGTAAAATGATTCCAGTTTTTCCTTCTTTTCTTTTCCCCTCTGTAACATTATTCTTTTGCTCTTAATTTCCTCCTTTCTTGCACTATTCATATCTCTCTGCCTTACTTTCTCAATTATGTATTCCATCCCATTTTCTTAGGAAGGAGTTTTTCTCTCACCCTTTCCTTCCATTCAATAAAGAAAATAGTTTTAATTTGTTACAAACATAATTAATGTTGAGCCCAGGCATAAAGACAAAATTAACACATAGCCTGAAGGTCACTGGAGTATTTGCCATAGTATATACTTCTTATATCTTAAACTACAGTATTTTGTAACAAAATTGTTCAGATTACCCAGACATACATTTTTTCTGTTTTTATCCCTGTATGGTACTAAGGAGCTTACCCATTTGCTTTCACAGTACAGCCTTTAACCTCTACTGAACTTCTACATGTTAATAAGCAGTGCTAATTTCTAATTCCTCATTAGAAATTATATAGAAAGTCTATTGTAATTTTAGAAAGAAATAATGGAAAGATTATATAGCCTCTATTTCAAGTCATTGCAAGGAGGCCAAACCAGTCAATCCTAAAGGAAATCAACCTTGACTATGCATTGGAAGGACTGATACTGAAGCTCTAATACTTTGGCCATCTGATGAGAAGAGATGACTCATTGGAAAAGACCCTAATTCTGGGAAAGACTGAGGGCAGGAGGAAGAGGGGTGACAGAGGATGAGATGGTTAGATACTATCACTGACTTACAGGGGAGTCTTGTAAGCTATGGTCCATGGGGTCGCGAAGAGTCGAACACGACTTAGTGACTGAGCAGCAAGTTATAAACATAGACTTTGTCAGTAGCATTGAAAGTACTAAATTGTAAGTATTATGCATTTAAAGTGCTAAGATTGATACATTTATGATCATTTATCATCTTAGAATATGTAAAACAGGAGAAAAATATTTATCCAAATATGTACATACTTTGTGGAAGTAGCCTTGATCAAGTATCTTACTAAGTTCAAAAGTTAGCACTTGGTACAGTAAATTTGATTTCCTTTATATTGGAAAGATCAAAACTCAAAAAATGGCTGCTTCTATTTGTTACCAAAAATCCCTCCACAATAGCTTGATAAGTAGCTATGAGTTCAATTTACAGAAACTCCCTGAGTTCCATATGCGGTTTGTTTAATCTTATTCAGAGCTCTTAGTAGATTGGCATGGTAATGGAATAGGTTTATTTAACCATGACAATTTCCTGAAAATCAGAAAAGAAAATATGACATTTATGAAGTATTCTTTTAAATTTTTTATTTATCTTCTTTTAATCCCCTGCCATTTCTATATGAAGATTTAGTTATGTGACTTGAAATGTAGAAGATAATCAATTTAATATTTAGAGAAAAGCCTTATGGGATCTATTCTGCACAACATTTGAAATTCATCTTAATCTAGAAGACAAGGTTGTGGAAAATATAAATTTTTAAAAAATTAATCAAAATAACAGGAAAACCCAGAAATTCAAGTGTCTACTCAGAGTAAAGGAAAATTAATATCTATTAAATGCAAATTTCTTATAACAAAATAGACATTATGGTTTTGCCTTTGTCACAATGCTCTGAGATGATCAGGACAGTGTATTTCATCTCCTATGTAGGACCTTAAGTACATTCACCAGCTACAAGTGGAAGATTTTGACAGTTTGACTGCTTCTGACTCAGTGGCTAAATCTCTTTCCATAACATCTGATTTATCAGTCGATCTGATAAAACAAGTATTCTAGTGCAAAAGGAAAGGCCAGGTCTCTACTAAGTCATCTCATCACTGTCCTAAGTTAGCAATTGTTAAATACTACTGTATTCAAGGTTATTAGACCTGGAGAGAAAGAGACCTCTTCTGCAGGCTAGAAACATTAGCAGATATAAACATTATAAGGTTGTCCTCATTTCAACTAATAATAAAACTACCAAAGCAAGATAGGAATGTATTTTGGAATAATTTTGATAGAGATAGCCACTTCACTTCTGAAATATGTCTAGAGATAAAGACATGAGGCTTCCCTTGTGGCTCAGCTGGTAAAGAATCTGCCTGCAATGCAGGAGACTGGGTTCAGTCCCTGGTTTGGGAAGATCCTCTGAAGAAGGGAACAGCTACCCACTCCAGTACTCTGGCCTGGAGAAGTCCATGGACTCACAAAGAGTCAGACATGACTGAGTGACTTTCACTTTGACTTTTCAAAGACACGAGATAGTTAGTCCTATTATGTAAGGAAAATTTTCATTAGTTAACAAAGCATGCTTCCCTTTTTGCTTTTTATCTTCACCCTTTTTTCACCTTTCTCTGCCACTGTAATGTGATACCACATCTATAATTACTTTCCAGTCCAGAATCTCTATTCTCAATCTTACCTTCACCTTGAGAACCCTTGAAGTTTCATCTGGGTCAGCCTTCCTTTAATTATATATTTTGTTCCAATATTCCCCTTGATCTTTACATTACATCCTTATTTTTTCAGAACTTACCCAGTATGACATATGTCAGGGAAGTCAGTCTTTGAACATCATGGCTGATTATTATGGGCTGACTAGCAGAGTTTACATAAATTTTCAAACTTTGAAATACCAAATTATTTTAACCTTTTTGAGCTTATGCTTCTTCATCTAGAAAATTAGTTGATATATGGATTTATTGAAATAATAGAATGGTAAAGAACTTAATATAATATGTGGCATTCATGCATTCATTCATTCTGCAAATATTTGCTGAAACCAGCTTCATGCCAGAAATTTTCTTCTTTTGGGCATGCACTGTGAACCAAATGGATTCTTTCTTGTCATGACCCTAGATTTAAAAAAAAATAATTAGAAGTTGTCAGATCGTGATAAGTCAAGAAATAAGTAGAATAAGGGTGATGGTGGTAGTTTAGCCACTAAGTCATGTCCAACTCTTGCAATTCCATGGACTATAGCCTGCCAGGCTCCTCTGTCCATGGGAGTTCGCAAGCAGGCATATTGGAGTGGGTTGACATTCCCTTCTCCAAGAATAAGGGGTATCTTCAGTGAACAAAATTAATATGAGAAGGCTTCTATGATAGAATGGCATTTCTTCATAGACCAAAAAAAGTGAGTGAACAAGCTGTGTATATCTTTAGAGAAAACAACTTTGCAGGGAGATGAAACAAGAGTAAGGTAATATGCAGATAAATAGTTGAATTTGGAGAATGGTGAGGAATGCAGCTTTGGTAGAGCAGGTATGCTAAGTCGCTTCAGTCTTGTCCTATTCTTTGTGACCCTATGGACTGTAGCCCAGCAAGCTCCTCTGTCCAGGGTATTTTCCAGGTGAGAATACTGGAGTGAGTTGCCATGCCCTCCTCCATTGGATCTTCCCAACCCAGGGATTGAATCCACGTCTCTTATGTCTCCTGCATTGGCAGGCAGGTTCTTTACCACTAGCACCACCTGGAAACCCCTTGGTAGAGCAAGAACATGCTAATTAAATGACAGGAAATAAGACCAGAGAAATGATGTGTAGATCTTCAAGAGTTTTTTAAAGTGCAGAAAGTTTTATTCAAGTAAGTTTAAAGGAATTGTGGCCAATCTTATTCAAGGTGTAAATAATAAAACTTAAAATAGTAAGAAATATCTTCTTTAAGGGATGTCATAAAGCCAACATAATGATAAGAAGTAGGAGAAATTAAATTTCTCTTCTAGATTAAAACTATAAAGCCAGAGAACAAGATGGTGAAGGAGTAGGTGGACATGGAGTACATCTCTCTCCATGGATCCATCAAGAATACACCTTCAGACACAGAAGTGCATGCAGAACACCAGCTGAGAGTGGACAGGAGTATCTGACCAGAAAAAATAATATATAGACCCACACAAAACTCTAGATTAAGCCCTGAGGCTTTGGAGTGGGAGCACTGACTCCAAGACCCTAGACTACCAGGGAATTAACCCTGCTGCTGCTGCTAAGTCACTTCAGTCATGTCCAACTCTGTGCGACCCCATAGATGGCAGCCCACCAGGGTCCCCTGTCCCTGGGATTCTCCAGGCAAGAACACTGGAGTGGGTTGCCATTTCCTTCTCCAATGCATGAAAGTGAAAAGTGAAAGGGAAGTCGCTCAGTTGTGTTGGGAACTAGCCCTAGGGGGTATCAAATAGTGAGAACTCAAAAAAGGAAACCACTGAAATACAAGACCTGGCATCACCCAATCACCAGTAGCACCACTGTGCTACCTCATTTGAGCAACAAACAAAACAAAAATACAAACCAAATCATCAGCAGATAGGATTACCACCTCATTCAGCCTTGGCCATTGGAGGAAAAACAAACACAAACAAAAACTCAGCAAAAATCTCACCCTATACAATGCTTATACAAACCACTGGACCAAACTTAAGAGGACAGACACCAAAAGGAAGAAAGAATTCAACCCTGAAGCCTGGGAAAAGGACCTCAAATGCAATAACTTAAAAAATAATAATAATGAAAAGGCAGAAAAATGCTACACAAATGAAGGAAAAAACTAGAAACACAGAAGTTCAAATAAATGAAGAGGAAATAGGAAAACTACCTGAAAAAGAATTCATAAAAATGATAGTAAAGATTTAGATCAAAAACCTTGAAAACAAAATGGAGAAAATGCGAGAATCAATTAGCAAGGACATAGAAGAATTAAAGAATAAACATGCAGAGACAAACTATACAATTACTGAAATTTAAAAAAAACTCTAGAAGGGATCAATATCAGAATATCTGAAATGGAAGAATGAATCAGTGAGCTGGAAGATAAAATGGTAGAAATAACTTCTGAATAGTAGAATAAAGTAAAAAGAATGAAAAGAACTGAGGATAGTCTCAGAGACCTCTGGGATAACATCAAATACACCAACATTCGAATTATAGTGGTCCCAGAAGAAGAGAAAAAGAAAGGGTATGAGAAAACTTTTGAAGAGATTATGGTTGAAAATTTCTCCAATATGGAAATGGAAATAGCCATTCAATTCCAAGAGGCACAAAGAGTCCCATACAGGATAACCCAAGGAGAAACACGCCAAGATACATATTAATCAAACCAGATGTAGGTAAATAAAACAGTACAGTTCAGTTGCTCAGTTGTGTCCAACTCTTTGCAACCCCATGGACTGCAGCACGCCACACTTCCCTAGCCATCACCAACTCCTGGAGCCTACTCAAACTCATGTCCATCATGTCGGTAATGCCATCCAACCATCTCATCCTCTATCATCCCCTTCTCATCCCGCCTTCAATCTTTTCCAGCAACAGCGTCTTTTCCAATGAGTCAGTTCCTTGCATTAGGTAGCCAAAGTATTGGAGTTTCACCTTCAAGATCAGTCCTTCCAATGAACACCCAGGACTGATTTCCTTTAGGATTGACAGGTTGAGTCTCCTTTCAGTCCAAGGGACTCTCAAGAGTCTTCTCCAACACCACAGTTCAAAAGCATCAATTCTTCAGCAATCACCTTTCTTTATAGTCCAACTCTCACATTCACACATGACTACTGGAAAACCACAGCTTTGACTAGACAGACTTTTGTTGGTAAAGTAATGTCTCTGC
The DNA here is from genome assembly GCF_001704415.2 of Capra hircus. NCBI lineage: Eukaryota > Metazoa > Chordata > Mammalia > Artiodactyla > Bovidae > Capra > Capra hircus. The sequence goes on along the minus strand of NC_030821.1, from coordinate 28,116,621 downwards.
TTTTTAAGATGTTGTCTATGTTGATCATAGTTTTTCTTCCAAGGAGCAAGTGTCTTTTAATTTCATGGCTGTACTCAACATCTGCAGTGATTTTGGAGCCCTCCCAAAAATAAAGTCTGCCATTGTTTCTGCTGTTCCCCCATCTATTTGCCATGAAGTGATGGGATTGGATGCTGTGATCTTTGTTTTATGAATGTTGAGTTTTAAGCCAACTTTTTCACTCTCCTCTTTCACTTTCATCAATAGGCTCTTTAGTTCTTCTTCACTTTCTGCCATAAGACTGGTTATTCCAAAGTAGAGATGCTAAATTACCACACATGTAAATCTGTACTTTAAGGGAAGTATTATATTTATTGTTATAATATATTATATTCAATTTTATACCAGAATATATTTCTATTCTATAATCCATACCTATAAAGCAAATAAAATCATTAATCTATACATTTTAGAAGCCATTTTCCAATCTTGATAATTAATCATCAGGTGACATTTTTAAACTCTGCAACTTGAAGAAATTATATGTCTAAATCTGGGATACAAAATTTAAAACACAACTGAGTACATTCTGAGTCTAAACATTACTGGAAATATTATTAATGATAAAAAAACAAACATTGTAGTGAACTTTACATGATTTAAGATTATTTTAGTAGTATTTCAGATACTTAGAGAAGCTTTTTGTTAGCCTGTGTGATCTTTTAAAAATGAGCACATTTTCTTATAAGATTCTTGTTCTGTTAATCTTTAATAACTAAATATGCCCAAGTATTTGCTATAGAAATGACTAAGGTATTTTAATTTGTGATGGCCCACTCCTTTACCTACCAGAAATACATCAAAGTAATTTTACATTTAAAATGTTAAAATATGTATATATAATGTGTTACATTGTTAACACAATGAATATAAATTTTGATAGAGAATTGAATAACTAAATTAAGTAGTTAACACAAATATTTATTCCAAAGGTTTTATAAGAAAAAGAGCTGGGATGTGAATATAGTCAGAAACACAAATTACATGCTGCTAATAGGTGTTTTAGTTTTCATCAATTATTTAATACAGTTCAACATATTTTCCCCAACTTGTGTGTGAATCATCCACTAGGGGATTTTACATTTTATCCATTCATCTCAAATCTATCAACTTTCAAGGGAAAAATATCCAACCATGAGCTCGATATTCAATAACACATTTTGCTGCCAAATTAAAATGTTTTCCCTGTGGGAAGCTAAATCTGTTTTTAAAAAGTTATTAAACTAGTATAGAAATATGTAAGTGCTTTACTTTCATTAGTTTGGCAAACTGTATTAAAGTTTTGGACCACTGATACTACTTGCACTAATAACTTTTAATAATAATAAAAATTTTGAAACTGAAACAAATTCTGCTAAACTCTAAGCAGTCTCTAATAACAATAAGATTAAGATACAAGCATTTTAAATTTTTAAAGATGCTTTATCATACCAGATAATGTGTGATCAGATATTATTATCTTTTCCATGCCTTGTTTTTCCTTCTCCCAACCAACACTGGCTTATTAAGTGTTTGAACCCTAATTTTGTCGTGGCTCCTTCTTCTCTCCTGGCCCTCTCATTACATGATAAGGCTTAAACTCTGTATTTTTACTCATTCTAATGTACACAAAATCCCAAAGACCAAGTTTCAAATATAGTTAAGATAAGCCTACATTTTTAGTTTATATTAACATTGTCACTTTGGGCAGCTTTACTCTTGTACCCATGTTCCATTTCAGCACTGTTTGTATTAATAACACGTCCCCCAGTCTCATCTCCTGTTCTGTCATTACTTTTGACTGTGCATCCCTGATTTTGGTCTTTGGAGACTAAGTTCTTGACACATACATATTCTCTGGCTTCTGCTACTCCTCAGTATTCAGGGAAATTTTCATTTTTGCCTTGTTTTCTGATGTGATCAAGGGCTAAATGGGAACTTCCTCATAAGATAGGCAGGGGAATAGAGACAAGTGAGAGATGAAGGGGGACAATGGGAGGCAAGCTTCCTTTGTTTCTCATTCTAGCTTCAATTTGGCGACTTTAAATTTTGAATTTTCATGATGTCTTTGCAGGACTTTCCACACATACTAACAAATAATATTTCAATCTCATGTTTTCTCATCTGGACCATGAGATGATGGTCTCATAACTAAGGTCTGCTTTCTTTACACAGGTGCCTGTGATGTAAATTAAATCTTCTTGTGCCATGCTACTGCTCAGCTTTTAAATGATTATACCTTTACTGATATAAAGTGTCAATTTCCCTGACTAGACAATAAGACAAAAATCATCTCTAGCCTCTTCTTTGTCCACCACCATTCTTCTGATGTCTCCATTCTAGTATCAAATTTCCTAAAACATGTTCCACAGGCACTCCTACATGCATGTTAATAGCTATTATGTAAAACAAGTTTAATCTGGATAAATAAACTTGAAAAATCCTCAACTAAAAGATTACCACCAAAGATTTTTTCTAAGTGAAGATTTTTCCTAGAGTAATTAGTAATTATGCATTATAAATCTCTAAGAATATACAACACTTCTTCAACCATTTGATTAGAGTATTTCTTTTTCTTTTTCTTTTTTTTTTTTTTTGCCACTTCATTTTTTTTAACTGAAGGATAATTGATTTACAAAATTTTTTTGTTTTCTGTCAAACATCACGAAGAGTCAGCCATAGGTACATGCATGTCCCCTCCCTCCTATGCCTCCTTCCATCTCCCTCCCCATTCCACCCTTTTAGATTGTCACAGAGCGCCTGTTTGAGTTCCCTGCGTCATACAGCAAATTCCCATTGGCTGTCTATCTCACATAAGGTAATGTAAGTTTCCATGTTACTCTCTCCATACATCTCACCGTCTCCCTCCTACCCTCCCCCGTGTCCATGGGCCTGTTCTCTATGTCTGTTTCTCCACTGAAAGTGAAGTCAGTCAGTCGTGTCCAACTCTTTTCGACCCCATGTATTGTAGCCTACCAGGCTTCTCCTTCCATGGGATTTTTCAGGCAAGAATACTGCCCTGCAAATAAACTCCATTTCTCCATTGCTGCCCTGCAAATAAACTCATCAGTGCCATCTTTCCAGATTTCACATATATATGTGTCAGTATATAATATTTATATTTCTTTTTTTTTTACTAGAGCATTTCTTTTTAATTGAGCATCTTAGGCAGTGCTGGTTTAGCTATATAACTTTTGGGTAGCACTCACTCTCTTTCAATTCCAGTCCTTTGACTTGATATCCCTTTCTCCAGCTATGATAAATCTCAAATGTTGGTTCAGTCACACCCTCCTTTAAGCTTGCCTCTCTATGGTGTAGAGATGGGGAAAAAAAAAAAGCTAAAGATTATCTTTCCCAGACACTCTTGCAGCGTGGATAGTGCACATGATCTGGATCCACTGAGGAGAAGCATCCCTGTGAGGCTTGGAAGCAGAAGTAAGGCAATGACAGCCTACAGGGTTATTGGAGATTCTGTCAGGCATACCAGTGTAAACTTACTCTGGACTTGGTAAAATGCCGTAGGTGCTAAAGTTTGGACAACTATAGTCATGATTGTCTTTAGATAATCTTTAGAATGTCATGTGTTATGATCACACACTTATGATTGCTGCTCCAATTCTTTCTGTGTGATTGCAAAGCCTGATTCTTTGATTAGATTACAGAATTCTCAGAAATTTTATAATTAATCAATTTTATATCAACATTCTTCCAATAAACTAATTGGGGTTAGGGTGGGGAATTATGCTGCCTTAAACAAAAAAACCTTTACTGAATAATTGTCAAAGGAGACATACACTTAAGAAATTGAGAATCTAGGAATTATTACCTGATAGAGTTTTAACTTATTGATGATCTGTTTACCTTTGATGATGGCATGCTGTCAAATCTATGACATCCTGTGTTGAATGAAATGAAATGAAGCGTGTATTAAAAGTAAGAGCTGGTCAAGAATGTACTTCTTTTTGTAGATCACTGTGATAGGCATGAGGAGTATAAAGATTCAGGGTTAATAGGTTGTATCTACTTGCATTCCTTTCACTTATAATCACAGAATATTAAGAGCAAGAAATCAGAAGTAGATTCTGATTCTATTACTCAAATCCAGCATAGATTGAATTTGCAGAATCACCAGGAAACTGGGAACAAATTGTGGGAACCTCAAAAATTTTTTTTTTCACGCTTTGCTTCCAAACTTCTTTTTCTTTTTTTTTTAAATTTATTTATTTATTTTTTTAATTTTAAAATCTTTAATTCTTACATGCGTTCCCAAACATGAACCCCCCTCCCACCTCCCTCCCCATAACATCTCTGTGGGTCATCCCCATGCACCAGCCCCAAGCATGCTGTATCCTGTGTCAGACATAGACTGGCGATTCAATTCTTACATGATAGTATACATGTTAGAATGCCATTCTCCCAAATCATCCCACCGTCTCCCTCTCCCTCTGAGTCCAAATTTTGAATGGAAATATTTTATTGGATTCAGGTAGCTCTGAGTACAGCTAACCTCACACAATCTCCTTTGCTACTGCAACAGCCCCTTCTCTGTCCTGTGGCACTCATCCTGCTTTATTTAAACACCTTACAATGATGTAAGCTGAGATAGATACCCTGCAAGAGGTGTCAGTTCCTTCAGATTCTCCTTTACCTCTTGTTCCCTCCAGACCTAGAACTAGGAATAACTCTCTCTATCCCAGTGGACGGTTTCCAAAGTCAAATTCAGAACAAAAAGCCTCATGCAACAAATGAATTTCAGTATTTTGCTTATTTATATTGGACAGTATTTGGGAACATTGATGTAATAGGTTCTAAAGGTGCTACTCCAAGGAACATGGAATACATTTTACATTGAAGTGATTTTATTGATATGATCACACTCACAGTTTATTCTTCACTCACTTAACTTATACAACTGGGAGAGTCTGCTTAGTTAGTGGAATGAAACTTTGAATCAGTGGCATTTAAGTAAATGAAGTTGACAGAAATTCCTTAAAAAGAATGTAAACACTTAATCAAATTAACATTGAATGCACTAGGCAAATTAACACCAGGCAGGCCTAGTGTGCTGCAGTCCATGGGGTTGCAAAGAGTCGGACACGACTGAGTGACTGAACTGAACTGAACCATAACAGACAGAAAAAGGAAACTGATAATATGAATTATTTGACCTAAATGGATATTTGGCAATCACAATTGATTTCTACATTCCTATAACCAAAATCAAGGGGCAGTTATAACAGGTTTCGTTTTCGTTCATAAGTTAGAGGAACAAAGACACAAACAAAAACTTTCTAGGCGTGACTTTAAACCACCATAAAAGTAGTTCAGTTCAGTCACTCAGTCATGTTTGACTCTTTGCAACCTCATGAACCACAGTACACCGGCCCTCTCTGTCCATCAGCAACTCCCAGAATTCACCCAAACCCATGTGCATTGAGTCGGTGACGCCATCCAGCCATCTCATCCTCTATTGTTCCCTTCTCCTCTTGCCCTCAATCTCTCCCAACATCAGGATCTTTTCAAATGAGTCAGCTCTTTGCATCAGGTGGCCAAAATATTGAGTTTCAGCTTCAACAAGAGAGCTTCCAATGTCCTTTAGGATAGACTGGTTGGATCTCCTCCCAGTTCAAGGGACTCTCAAGAGTCTTCTCCAACACCACAGTTCAAAAGCATCAATTCTTTGGCCCTCAGTTTTCTTTATAGTCCAACTCTCACATCCATACATGACCACTGCAAAAACCATAACCTTGACTAGACAGACCTTTGTTGACAAAGTAATGTCTCTGATTTTCAATATGTTGTTTATGTTGGTCATAAATTTCCTCCCAAGGAGTAAGCGTCTCTTAATTTCATGGCTGCAACCACCATCTGCAGTGAGTTTAGAGATGCCAAAATAAAGTCTGCCACTGTTTCCACTGTTTCCCCATCTATTTCCCATGAAGTGATGGGACTGGAGGCCATGATCTTTGTTTTCTGAATGTTGATCCTTAAGCCAACTTTTTCACTCTCCTCTGTCACTTTCATCAAAAGGCTCTTTGGTTCTTCTTCACTTTCTGCCCTAAGGGTGGTGTCATCTGCATATCTGAGGTTATTGATATTTCTCCTGGAAATCTTGATTCCAGCTTGTGCTTCCTCCAGCCCAGCATTTCTCATGATGTATTCTGCACGTGGGTCATATATAATTGTCTAATTCCCACGACTAGATAATTTCATAGATTCAGAGACCCTAGAAAAAAAATAGGCCTGGTACTGTTGAGAAAAGTCTTAAAAAATTATATGTGTCTTCTTCCTCCTAGCTTTTTCTAAAGGGACATGCAACCATTTACCAAGGCAGCAGTACACTGTAGAAAAGAAAATACCTCAATATTGAGGGGGCTTATTGAGCCATCCTCTGAGCTAATACACCAATCACAGAGAACAATGAAGGTTTATATAGTTTCCTTGTCAGAGTAGGTTTAATAGGAGTGCTGCTGCTGCTAAGTCACTTCAGTCATGTCCGACTCTGTGCGACCCCATAGAGGGCAGCCCACCAGGCTCTGCCATCCCTGGGATTCTCCAGGCAAGAACACTGGAGCGGGTTACCATTTCCTTCTCCAATGCATGCAAGTGAAAAGTGAAAGGGAAGGCGTTCAGTCGTGTCTCACTCTTCGTGACCCCATGGACTGAAGCCTACCAGGCTCCTCTGTCCATGGGATTTTCCAGGCAAGAGTACTGGACTAGGTAACAAATATTTTTTTGGACCAAATTCAATTTGCAATTGATCCAGTGGATCTCAGTATTCACCTTGTTTTTATTTCATGGAACCTATATCTCTGATTGCAGTAGACAAACTCAGATACTTGCCAGACCTCCCTTTGGCTTCTGACCCAAAAATCCATTGCTTCTGTTGGAGAAAGCATCAGGTGGGAAACCGACTGTTGCTCTCTTGTCCTACCAAAATTGTGCATTTAAATAAGTACTCTATATCCCTTGAAAAACTGCAAAGTAGTGACATCCTTAAATACTTGAGGAATGCATGTGATTTATCTCTAACTTAAACTTGCTTGATTAACTCTTTGGTGTGATACATGGATTTTGATTGATAATATTTTACAAAGCAAAAAGCACACTGCAAATATAGTCTCACATATGATTTAATTATTGGAGTGAGATGGTTAAACCCTGATGCTTAATATATAGTAATCAATCTGATAAAACATCTTTTTCAGTTTTGCTTTCATCTGGCATGGTTGTTAATACACATTTACTGTATTGGTTCAGGAGTATATCTATTCTTTCATCTTATATGTAATTTAATCTTCAAACACTTATAAACCAGTAGATGCTACACTGCTCCACTGCATTGATAACATCAGGCTAGTGGAACCAAGTGATCAGGAATAGGAGATATTTCAGAGCCATAGGAGAAGTCATGAAAGTCAAAAATAGGAAATAAACTGCATGGGAATCAGGGGCCATCTCTTCAGTGAATGCTTGGTGACTGAAATATCTAGAGCATCTTAGGATATCTTCTTCCAATTAAAAACCAATTGCTGTGCTTTGTACTTTCTAGAACTAAAAAGGAAGCATGCTCCTTAAAAGGTTTGATCATTCAAAGATTATCTAAGGTTGTCAGTTTTTAACATGTTCCAGAAAAAGACAAAATTCATCAGCTGCTCCAAGAGCAAACAATTGTATGACTTGAGTGACTTAATGTTTCTCAAAATATTGTTAGTGGGTTGTAATGCTGGTTGGTAACATGGAAATCCTCAACCGTAGAATAGTAACAAATAACTTCAGAAATTTATTTAAAAATGTGTCCTCTTCATCAAATAACATTTCTGCTTTGGAGAAATAGAAATAACTCTTGCCTGCTGTTGAACCGTGGTAGAGGCTAAATACTTTCTATTGGAAACTTGAGTGGCTCCATATCCTGAGCTTGCCTTCATAAATCGGATCATATCTGTTCCATCCAGCCTTATAGTCAGATATTATCAACAGTACTTCATCTATAAGTAGTTAGCTCACACTTTCAATGCATCTCCTTCTGCTTCAACACATAGTTATAACCCCTGTGTGAGTTCCCTATATGCAGTTGACTGAGAAGCAAAAAATAATCCTTTTGCCTGGTTTACAAAAGCCTGTTCAGAATATGCTGTCACCAGCCGGAAATAAATTGTGGTAGCTTTGGAATCCCACTAACTCGCTCTGATGGAGACTAGAGAAGAACATTTTTCAAAGTAGGTAGAATTTGAAGCTATTCTTATAAGTAATCCATTTTTATGGAAAAAGAAGTGGCCAGAGGTGTGTGTGTGTGTGATGGTTGTTTATATGATTGGTTGGATACTTTGTAAGGAAAGAGATAAGACTAGTGACCAGAGTGTCTAATGATTAATTATGGGGTTATAGCTTTGGAATGAGTCTATAATGCTTACCTATAGGTCCTCTCTGCACAAAATTGCTCTCAATAATAATGGGATCAAAATGACTTATCTGCCTAGCAACCAGCTTCCATCCTCAGACACCAGAGTGCTAACTACACCATTGATCAAAGTGAATATGAAAGCAAGAATTGAAATATTTTTATGTCTCAACATAAAGAATTTCCTTTTTATAATGATACTTATTTAGGTTGTAACAAAACAGCTTTCTTCTTTCTGGAAAAATAGTCAAACATAATGTTCCAGCCCCATTTCATTTGATTTGTCACATAACTAATTCTCACCAATGATGAGGTGAAAAATCACTTCTTGTGGACAGTTAAGAGTGTGCCCCCTCAGTATACATTTTCCCATGTACCTTGACTTTAGCAGATATATGGTTGAAGATAGTAACATAACAGGATGGAGGGGGTCAGGGTGCATGTATGAAGAGGGAACAGAGACCCCTTGATCAACCATTTTAGACAGTGATGCAAGCAAGTAGTAATTATTTTATTATGTCACTGAGATTGTTTGTTTCTGCATTGATTTTCTTTGACAATAATTCTGTCAAATGGCATTGACTTAGTGGTCTTATATGGGCATTAAAGAAACAGACTGAGTATGGATGTTTTATTTAGTAAAACTGTTGATCATGATCACTTAGAAGGCAAATCCTAAGTATATTGAACCAAAAGCTCTAGAAAAAGTGATTAGAAAGAACAAACATAGTTTTGGCAACTACAATTGGAAAAAAAAAAAAAAAACAAGAAAAAGGTAACCTTGGGCCATCATTTAATGATTTTCATTTATATAAGGAAGAGAACTGATAGAATTCAGAAAAACCTGACCTCAAAGAACTGGAAAAGTTTTTTCATCTACTTCAGTTACAAGAAGCATAAGATGAAGAATACCTTTTAGTGGCAAACGCCAATGTAAATCCCAGCATTTCAACAAAAGGCAGATTGAAGACTTGAATTTCTCACTTGAGCCTGATATTCTAAAGAAACTTTTTATTATCTTGAAAGAGAGGCAGAGAGTGCTAATCTAAGAAAACCTTGGTTAACTCAATAAAACCCTGGAGAAAGGATTTCTCATTAGAGATATTAGACACTGGACAGAAATGGCCCATCCCTAGTGATCCTGCCATGCTCCCACATTAACTGAGAGAAGACTGGGGAGGCTGGCTTCCAGAGAAAAACTGAAATGGATTCCAAAATTGCCACAACTGGAGTCTACCAGTCAATGACACTCCTAACAGTAGATTTTCTCTTGAAGGGAGATCTGAGTGACACAGGTACATGGCCTGTGAAGAAATGACGACTTGGCTTTTTATGAAACCTCACAAAATCAAGCACACCAATGTAATTGCACCATTACTTTTTGTAACACTAAAATAAAAAATTTAAATACCATCAATAAATCTATGACATGGTGTTTTTTATTATTTGTATTTTTTACTTAAATACTTCACATTCACAGTCCTCCTCTGAATCATTTTTTTAAAGAGGTTGAAATGTTAGTATTTTTCCACAAAATAATACATTATGTACCATCAAGAATAAACAATATATGACTTCAGGCAGTGACCAATACCATCCCCGGGTCAGGAGCCAGGGTGGGGGCGGGGGGATGCAAAAAGGCAAAATGGTTGTCTGACAAAGCCTTACAAATGACTGGGAAGAAAAGCTAAAGGCAAAGGAGAAAAGGAAAGATATACCCATTTGAATGCAGAGTTCCAAAGAATAGCAAGGAGAGATAAGAAAGCCTTCCTCAGTGATCAATGCAAAGAAATATAGGAACAGAATAAAATGGGAAAGACTAGAGATCTCTTCTGGAGAAGGCAATGGCACCCCATTCCAGTACTCTTCACTGGAAAATCCCATGGACGAAACGGCCTGGTAGGCTGCAGTCCGTGGGGTCGCGAAGAGTCGGAGACGGCTGAGCGACTTACCTTTCACTTTTCACTTTCATGCATTGGAGAAGGAAATGGCAACCCACTCCAGTGTTCTTGCCTGGAGAATCCCAGGGATGGGGGAACCTGGTGGGCTGCCATCTATGGGGTCGCACAGAGTTGGACATGACTGAAGTGACTTAGCAGCAGAGATCTCTTCAAGAAAAGTAGAGACACCAAGGGAACATTTCATGCAAAGATGGGCTCGAAAAAGGACAGAAATGGTACGGATATAACAGAAGCAGAATATTAAGAAGAGGTGGCAAAAACACACTGAAAAACTATACAAAAACATGTATACTATCATGTAAGAATCAAATCACCAGTCTATGTCTGACGCAGGATACAGCATACTTGGGGCTGGTGCATGGTGATGACCCACAGAGATGTTATGGGGAGGGAGGTGGGAGGGGGGTTCATGTTTGGGAATGCATGTAAGAATTAAAGATTTTAAAATTAAAAAAAAAAGTCAGAAAAATAAATAAATAAAAATTAAAAAAAAAAAATATCTTCAAGACCCAGACAACCACGATGGTATGATCACTCACCTAGAGCCAGACATCCTAGAATGTGAAGTCAAGTCTGCCTTAGGAAGCATCACTATGAACAAAGCTAGTGGAGGTGATGGAATTCCAGTTGAGCTATTTCAAATGCTAAAAGATGATGCTGTGAAAGTGCTGCACTCAATATGCCAGCAAATTTGGAAAACTCAGCAGTGGCCACAGGACTGGAAAAGGTCAGTTTTCATTCCAATCCCAAAGAAAGGCAATGCCAAAGAATGCTCAAACTCCTGCACAATTGCAATCAGCTCACATGCTAGCAAAGTAATTCTCAAAATTCTTCAAGCCAGACTTCAACAGTATGTGAACCACAAACTTCCAGATGTTCAAGCTGGATTTAGAAAAGGCAGAGGGACCAGAGATCAAATTGCCAGCATCTGCTGGATCATCAAAAAGCAAGAAAATTCCAGAAAAAACACCTACTTCAGCTTAACTGACTATGCCAAAGCCTTTGACTGTATGAATCACAAGAAACTGTGGAAAATTCTGAAAGAGATGGGAATACCAGACTACCTGACCTGCCTCCTGAGAAATCTGTATGCAGGTCAAGGAGCAACAGTAAGAACTGGACATGAAACAATAGACTGATCCAAATAGGAAAAGGAGTACGTCAAGGCTGTATATTATCACCTGCTTATTTAATTTATATGTAGAGTACATCATGCAAAATGCTGGACTGGATGAAGCACAAGCTGGAATCAAGATTGCTGGGAGAAATATCAGTAACCTCAGATACGCAGATGACACCACCCTTGTGGAAAAAGTGAAGAACTAAAGAGCCTCTTGATAAAAGTGAAAGAGGAGAGTGAAAAAGGTGACTTAAAACTCAACATTCAGAAAGATAAAATCATGGCATTTAGTCCCATCACTTCATGGCAAATAGATGGGGAAACAATGGGAACAGTGGGAGACTATTTTCTTGGGCTCCAAAATCACTGCAGATGTTGAGTACAGCCATGAAATTAAAAGACGTTTGCTTCCTGAGAGAAAAACTATGATCAACCTAGACAGCATATTAAAAACAGAGACATTACTATGCCAACAGAGGTCTCTTCAGTCAAAGCTATGGTTTTTCCAGTGGTCATGTATGAATGTGAGAGTTGGACTATAAAGAAAGGTGATTGCTGAAGAATTGATGCTTTTGAACTGTAGTGTTGGAGAAGACTCTTGAGAGTCCCTTGGACTGAAAGGAGACTCAACCTGTCAATCCTAAAGGAAATCAGTCCTGGGTGTTCATTGGAAGGACTGATCTTGAAGGTGAAACTCCAATGCTTTGGCTACCTAATGTGAGGAACTGACTCACTGGAAAAGACCCTGTTGCTGGAAAAGATTGAAGGTGGGACGAGAAGGGGATGATAGAGGATGAGATGGTTGGATGGCATTACCAACATGATGGACATGAGTTTGAGTAGGCTCCAGGAGTTGGTGATGGCCAGGAAAGCCTGGCATGCTGCAGTCCATGGGGTTGCAAAGAGTCGGACACAACTGAGCAACTGAACTGAACTGTTTTATTTACCTACATCTGGAAAATAAAAAATAGTAGTGAGATAGCTGTCACTAATACAATTAACAACTTAGAATTTTGTATCGTGTTTTTTCTTTCTTTTTTTTTTTTCCTTTTTGTCTTTGTTTGTTTGTTTATTGCCTATGCCTGTGATGTTGTACTATATTGGTCAATGGAGGAATGCCTCCACTAGAAGACAAAAGAATGGTTCCACTAAGTTGATAACTCAGCCAGTCACTTATCATTCATCCTTCTCATTCCCCTGGGTAGACAGCAAAGCACAGTGCTTCTGTGTTTCCTAGGGCCTAAAATTTAATGGAAAATTGGGTGTAGCCATACAGCAAGATCATGTCTGAAGCCTGGGGGAATCCTATGAGCCACCTTTTAATATTGTAATGTACAGTGATAAAAGGTGATAGATGGGTCCAGAAAGCTAATATAAATAGGATCAGCAAAGTAAAACCCTTATAAATGAAGGTTTGAGCTACTCCAATAGATAAACTAGCCAGATCATATGAGGTTCATTATGATGGCAAAGAAAAAAAAATGCATGATAGAGAAATAAGTTGTAAAGACTAGCTATCAAATTATGGCCAGTTGCAGAAACAACCACCATATTAGATACCATATTTTTATTTGTTCTACTTTTTATTAACTTTAATCCTTATCTACTAACTTTTCTCTAGAATTATATATAGAATGGGTTGGAGGTCCTTAGATTTATCATTTATTTTGTAGGCTACAGTCTATCTAGATGAGTTTTTTTGGTTAATAATTGAAATTTATTTCATTAATTTTTATTTCTGTATAATTATTTTACAATATTTTGTTGGTTTTTGCTGTGCAGCAAAGTGAATCATCTATATGTATATGTGTGTATATATATATATATATATATATATAATCAGTTCAGTCGCTCAGTCGTGTCCGACTCTTTGCAACCCCATGAATCACAGCACGCCAGGCCTCCCTGTCCATCACCATCTCCCGGAATTCACTCAGACTCACGTCCATCGAGTCCGTGATGCCATCCAGCCACATCATCCTCGGTCGTCCCCTTCTCCTCTCGCCCCCAATCCCTCCCAGCATCAGAGTCTTTTCCAATGAGTCAACTCTTCGCATGAGGTGGCCAAAGTACTGGAGCTTCAGCTTTAGCATCATTCCTTCCAAAGAAATTCCAGGGTTGATCTCCCTCAGAATGGACTGGTTGGATCTCCTTGCAGTCTAAGGGACTCTCAAGAGTCTTCTCCAACACCACAGTTTAAAAACATCAATTCTTCGGCGCTCAGCCTTCTTCACAGTCCAACTCTCATATCCATACATGACCACAGGAAAAAACCATAGCCTTGACTAGACGGACCTTAGTCCTGACAGAATGTGGTCCACTGGAGAAGGGAATGACAAGCCACTTCAGTATTCTTGCCTTGAGAACCCCATGAACAGTATGAAAAGGCAAAATGATAGGATACCAAAAGAGGAACTCCCCAGGTCATTAGGTGCCCAATATGCTACTAGAGATCAGTGGAGAAATAACTCCAGAAAGAATGAAGGGATGGAGCCAAAGCAAAAACAATACCCAGTTGTGGATGTGACTGGTGATAGAAGCAAGATCCAATGCTGTAAAGAGCAATATTGCATAGGAACCTGGAATGTCAGGTCCATGAATCAAGGCAAATTGGAAGTGGTCAAACAAGAGATGGCAAGGGTGAATGTCGACATTCTAGGAATCCGTGAAATACAATGGACTGGAATGGGTGAATTTAACTCAGATGACCATTACGTCTACTACTGTGGGCAGGAATCCCTCAGAAGAAATGGAGTAGCCATCATGGTCAACAAAAGAGTCCGAAAAGCAGTACTTGGATGCAATCTCAAAAACGACAGAATGATCTCTGTTCATCTCCAAAGCAAACCATTCAACATATATATAATATATCCCGTTTTAGACTTCCTTCCCATTTAGGTCACCACAAAACACTGAGTTCCCTACTCTTTGCAGTAGATTCTCATCAGCCTTGTCTGACTCCTTGTGACCCCATGGACTATAATCCACCAGGCTACTCTCTCCATGGAATTCTCCAGACAAGAATACTGAAATGGGTAGCCATTCCCTTCTCCAGAAGATCTTGCTGACCCAGAGATTGACCCCAGGTCTCCTGCATTGCCGGCAGATTCTTTACCATCTGAGCCAAGAGGAAACCCCATTTAGTAGTGTATATATGTCAATCTCAATCTTCCAATTCATCCTAGCCCCCCTTCCCCTCTCAGTATCTGTACACTTGTTCTCTGCTTCTGTGTCTCTATTTCTACTGTGCAAATAGTTTCACCTGTACCATATTTATAGATTCCACATATATGAAATATTATACAATATTCTTTTTCTGATTTACTTCAGTCTGTATGACAGTCTCTAGGTCTGTCCATGTCTCTGCAAATGGTACAATTGTGTTCCTTTTTATGGATAAGTGAAACTGAACTGAACTGAACTGAATATTCATTATATATATGTACCACATCCTCTTTATCCATTCCTCTTTGATGAACAGTTTGCTTCCACATTTAGCTATTGTAAATAGTGTTTCAATGAACATTGGAGTGTATGTATCTTTTTGAATTATGTTTTTCTCTGGGTATATGCCCAGAAGCAGGATTGCTGGGTCATATGGTAGTTCTATTTATAAGTTTTTTTAAGGAAACTTCATACTGTTTTCTATAGTGGCTGTACCAATTTGTATGCCTACCAACATTGTAAAAGCTTCATTATTCTCCATACCCTCTCCAGCATTTATTGTTCATAGACTCTTGATGATGTCCATTCTGACCAGTGTGAAGTGATGCCTCACTGTAGTTTTGATCTGCATATTTCTAATAACTATGTTGAGCATCTTTTCATAGTGTTTGTTGGTCATCTGTATCTCTTCTTTGGAGAAATGTCTGTTTAGGTCTTCTGCCTATTTTTTAATTGGGTTGTTTGTTATGTTGACATTGAGCTGCATGAGCTATTCATATATTTTGGAGATTTATCCTTTGTCAATTGCTTCATTTGCAAATATTTTCTCCCATTCTGAAGATTGTATTTTTGTCTTGTTTATGGTTTCCTTTGCTGTGCAAAAGCTTTTCAGTTTAATTGGGTCTTACTTGTTTACTTTTCTTGCTACTTTCATTACTCTAGGAGCTGAATTAAGATCTTACTGTGATTTATGTCAGAGTGTCTGCCCATGTTTTCTTCTAAGAGTTTTACAATGTCTGAACTTACATTTAGGTATTTAATCCATTTTGAGCTTCTTTTTCATATGGTGTTAGGGAGTGTTCAAATTTTATTCTTTTACATGGACTTTCTGTCCATTTCATTGATCTAAATTTCTGTTTTTATACTAGTACCATACTGTTGTGATTATGGTAGCTCTTTTGTATAGACTGAAGTCAGGGAACCTGATTCCTCCAGCTCCATGTTTTCTTTCTCAAAATTGCTTTGGCTGTTTGGGTCTTTTGTGTTTCTATACAAATTGCAAAGTTCTAGTTCTGTGGAAAATGCCATTGGCAGTTGGATAGGGATTTCATTGAATCTGTAGATTGCCTTGGGTAGTATAAGCATTTTCACAATATTGATTCTTCTACTCCAAGAATATGTTATATCTCTTCATCTGTTTGTGTCATCTTCTATTTCTTTCATGAGTATCTTACAATTTTCCAAGAACAGGTCTTTATCGTCCTTAATAAGGTTTCAGTTCAGTTCAGTTCGTGGCTCAGTCGTGTCCAACTCTTTGTGACTCCATGAATTGCAGCATGCCAGGCCTCCCTGTCCATCACCAACTCCTGGAGTTCACTCAGATTCACATCCATCGAGTCAGTGATGCCATCCAGCCATCTCATCCTCTGTCGTCCTCTTCTCCTCCTGCCCCCAATCCCTCCCAGCATCAAAGTCTTTCCCAGTGAGTTAACTCTTTGCATGAGGTGGCCAAAGTACTGGAGTTTCAGCTTTAGCATCAGTCCTTCCAAAGAACACCCAGGACTGATCTCCTTTAGAATGGACTGGTTGGACCTCCTTGCCATCCAAGGGACTTTCAAGAGTCTTCTTCATTTATTCCTAGGTATTTTATTATTTTTGTTACAGTGGCAAATTGGACTGTTTCTTTTTCTCTTTCTGATCTTTTGTTGTTAGTGTATAGGATTACAAGAAATTTCTGTGAATTAATTTTTTATCTTGCAATTTTACCAAATTCTTTGATTAGCACCAGTAGTTTCCTGCTTCTCATCTTTCTGATTTTTTATGTATAGTATCATGTCATCTGCATACAGTGACAGTTTTACTTCTTCCTTTCCAAACTGGATTCCTTTCATTACTTTTTCTCCTCTGATTGCCATGTTTATGACTTCTAAAACTGTGTTGGATAATAGTGGTGAGGGTGGACATCCTTGTCTTTTCCCTGATCTTAAAGGAAATCTTTTCAGTTTTTCACCATTGAGAATGATGTTTCCTGTGGGTTTGTCATATTTGGCCTTTATTATGTTGTGATAGTTTCTCTCTGTGCCCATACTGGAGAATTTTTATAAGAGGGTGTTAAATTTTATCAAAACCATTTTCTGCACCTGTTGAGATGCTCAGATGAGATTTTAATTGGACTAAAGAAGAAATGAACATCACCCAGAGATAGATGCAGTGACTGATAAAACTTTGTAGGTCTCTACTTCTGGGTAAATGGTGTCTGTGTTTTCACTGATACAATAGATAATTATATTATGGTTAGAAATAAAGCATTATTATTGTTTCAAAATTAAGTATGAAAAGCAGATATGATGTATGTGCATATGAGTAGCTGAACTGTAGACGGTGCCAATGCTGTAAGCTAGTTCAATAGAGATTCTTTCAAAAACCCCTTTTCTAACTTATCTTCCTACGAGGTAGAACCTAGAGATGTACAACAACAGTTTATCTATTTCCTTGTAGTAAAGCTTTATACATGACAAAGAGTTCTACAAAGATAGATGCCCATTTGAGATTTAGAGGCAGAAATGAGAAGCATGATGTTGTAGCTGTGTACTTATCATGAAAAATATACTTGTCATCTTGCTGCCTACAGGGAAGTTTTCCCTGGTACCTGTTCTTAGTCTTGGTAAAATGCTATGAGCTATATTTTGGACAACTATAATTTAATCCAATCTAAGCACTTAATCTCCGCTGTACTCAATATGAAAAATAATAATGGTACTAAACATGTATTAAGCTCTCAATGTCTGCAGATATTCAACCAAGTGCTTCATGTGCATTATACCACTTAGTCCTCCCAACAGCTCTGTGCAGTTGGGTTTATATTTTAGTGACTAACATGTCTCCCATGCTAGCTTTAGACCTCTCAGGGTAAGGACTGCAGCTGCTGTCACAATCAACAGGTTCTAATGAGAGAGAATATTTGGAACCTCATAGGCTGTCAATGGATATTTACTGAATTAATGAATAACTGTATTAAGATTTTCTTGCCTCTAGGACACGGCAAACTCAAGGGTAGAAATGATACTCTCAGTATTATTATGTATAATTCTGTTGTGGTTGGGAAGAACTGAATGTAACATGTTATACATAAGTTCCCATGGCTAGGACAAATATAAATATTTTATATTTATTTTAAATAATAAAATGGTATAAAAATTCTGCCATAAAATACATTTAAATAGGGAAAATAAGGAAGCAATTATAAAATTATCTCTTGGAAGAACTAGAATATGCTGCTTATAATAAGGAAAAGTGACCATTTTAGAGCCAAATTCAAGTGATAAAACATTTGAAAACCCAATCTGAATTATACCTGGTTTATGAGCCAATTTTGGGTGGTGTGTCAGAATTTATCTTTCACGGTAGGTAATGTAAGTTTCTTGACAATTATATAATTGTGTTATTAATTTTATAAATTTTTCAAATTATTTGACTGTCTTAATGACATTTTGTCATAATAAAACAAATTTCAGATTATTCTAGATTCTAATAACTAAGGAGAAATTAAATATCCAACATCTAAAGTAAACCAGTATATAGGTGATGACTACTAAAAATAATCTAGTTTTACATCTAAATCAAATAATCCTTTATATCTAAATAAATGTTTATTCTTTTATAAATAAAATATTTTGCTATGACATTTCATAATAATTATATATATTTACATATATACTTCCCTGTAATGTATATTGAATTTAGAGAAAGATAACATAATTACATATAATGATGTAATTACATATGTATAATTGGCTTAAAACCTCATATATATTCATATGTATATATATATTATTTCTTAAAAATTAATTTACCCTATACAAAACTCCAGTGATGTTTTTATATTTATTTTATTCTGATAATAAATATGAAGGTTATTATGGCATCCAGTCCCATCACTTCATGTCAAATAAATGGGGAAACAGTGGATGACTTTATTTTTCTGTGCTCCAAAATCACTGCAGATGGTGATTGCAGCCATGAAATTAAAAGATGCTTACTCCTTGGAAGGATAGCTATGACCCTCAGCGTATTGAAAAGCAGAGACATTACTTTGCCAACAAAGGTCTGTCTAGTCAGGCTATGGTTTTTCCAATGGTCATGTATGGATATGAGAGTTGGACTATAAAGAAAGCTGAGCGCCAAAGAATTGATGCTTTTGAACTGTGCTGTTGGAGAGGACTCTTGAGAGTCCCTTGGACTGCAAGGAGATCCAACCAGTCCATCCTAAACGAGATCAGTCCTGGATGTTCATTGGAAGGACTGATGTTGAAGCTGAAACTCCAATACTTTGCCCACCTGATGCAAAGAGCTGACTCATTTGAAAAGTCAGGTCAGCCTGGCTACCATGCACAGGAAAGATTGGAAGGGACAAGAAAAGCTGTATATAAACTAATGGAAGGTGGGGATAATAGGGGACAGCAGCTATTGTAACTTTCCGGGCATTATATGGAGGATAACTTCAACTAACACATCATTTTTTTTTGAATATTTTTATTGAATTAATATAACATGGAAAGTTATGCTTCAAAAACAAAAAAATCAAGATGATTTCGCTTTTTGCACCATTCACAAAAGCCACGTGATGTAATTTTTATTGGAGTATGGTTGTTTTACAATGTCACATTAGCTTCTATTAATACTGTACAGCAAAGTGAATCATCTATATGTATAAATAGTAAGGCATTATTGTCAGAGAAATTGAATAGTGGCAAATGTCCATTTGGTTCTTTTTTATAATATCTATCTCTTAATTGCTATTCTCTATTTGTAGACTAATAAAATGGTCTTCCCTGGTGGCTCCGATGGCAGGGTCTGCCTGCAATGCAGGAGACCCAGGTTCAATCTCTGGGTTGAGAAGATCCCCTGGAGGAGGGAATGTCTACCCACACCAGTATTCTTATCTGAAGAATCACATGGATAGAGGAGCCTGGTGGGCTATAAGTCCATGGGGTCAGAGAGTCAGCACGGTTGAGCAACTAACACTTTAATTTATTTTAACTTAATTAATCTTGTTTGCTTGTTTGATTCCTTGGTTGTTTCACTATAGTATCTTTTTCTTTGGAAGCTATGCTTGTTTTTAAAGCAGGATAGTCAATTTTTTAAACATGTGTGGCCATTTCAATATAAATTGCTTATATTTCACATTTTGTAATTGTTTTCTCTTTTTCTGTACAATTATGTGCTGCTATTTTATGTCTGATCTTCTGACAGAACATAGATAGTTGTCATTTGGCTGTGCCTGACTCTTTTGACAAAACTATAAATCCTGCTTTCTTGGGTATTTATCCATTAGATAATCTGCACCATAGGACAGATTTCTTAGTGTCTGATTGGTAGCCCATCTTAGTCTGAATCAGAATCACAAGGGTGTTTATCAAAATGCTGATTGCAGTTTCCTACAATAAAGCTAAGGAAACATAAAACCTGGTAATCTGCAGCGTCAAACACACGTCAAAGTTTCCACAAAACTTGAGGAAATGCTGCCAGAATTATTTTTTTCCTCCATGTGAATTTAATAAACTTCTGAAGCCTGCACATAGTGAAAGAGTATAGATTTGATAGAAACTTTAAATAGATGTGTCCATTTCCATGAAATGTGACCACTGATAACTAATTTTAGTGTACTCATTGAATGTCAGTTTTCATTTTTATGTTTCTTTTCCTTTAAAAGAAAAGCCCTGATGGAAATGAGACATTAACATTTGAAAAGTACATATTGCTCTATAATAATGTAATTCAGAGTAAGTGCCTTCATCAGATTAATAAATTATTGAATTAGTGATTGAAATTTAAACATGGAAAATATTTTATTGGTGATTTCAGTTATCATATAATAGTATTTTATTTATTGTTGGTAATTATTACAAAATTATAGACACAGCAATGGAATATTTAATACATATTAATGCTATGAGAATTTTTACTCACACAACAATTAGATTTATGTAATAATGATAAAGGATTGCTGTTATATCACTTCATTTCTTCAACATAAATTTTGTTCTTGGAAATAGTGTTTTGTTTCAGTTTATTTTACAAAGTTTCTGGGAATTCCAATAGTCTCTATAGTTTTATCTTGAGAGAAATGTATTGATATAAAACCATGTATTTTAGGCATGCTGAATTCAGCCATTTTCCATAATGCACATGTGGCATCTACATCTATGAAACATTATTCTGGAGGGGAGCAGTTTTCTGTTTGGTCTTTAAATGACCTTTATTATTTGGTCCTTTGAAATCCAGGCAATATTGTGAAAGCTAAATGGGCTTAAAGATTGCGTATATCTTAATTTCCTTGGGGATGAAACAGAAGGCCAAAAGACAGTTTTAACTTATTTTTCAGAGAGAAATAAGGAATAAATGATGTGTAGGAAAAGGTGCTATGAGAATTCAACAGTGGGGAAATATTGCTTGAAAGATCATGATGAGCCATAATGAATCTTTGTTGATTAAGGTTCTTTGAAGTTGATGTGAAATCCAAACTCCTATCCCTTTTTTTATAACCCTGCTGGATCTGGTGTCTACAAACCTCTTCAACCTTAAATCTTACTACTCTCCTTATCTTTCTCATTGTTCTCCAATATGATTAGAGACACAGGGGTCTCCTTATTGCCTCAGGATATTTTAACAGGTCATTACCACTTCCAGGAATGTGAAACCCCCACTCTTTATTCATGGATGATTCCTTGTCATTATTTAGGCTTTGGCATAGATAGATATTATCTCCTCTCAAAACTCTTCCCAGTTAGACCTATTCTCCTTTTGTTCTTTGTTCCAGTGCCATGGGGTCACAAAGAGTCGGACATGACTGTGTGACTAAGCACACACACACACACACAGCAGTGCCCTCTTCTTTCCTCACATAGCACTTGCTGAATATTGTATTAAGTCTTTGTATTTTTCTTTAATAGGTAGTAATTTCCAGGATGGCGGAAATATAGTCATCAACTAAACTACTGTATCCCAGACACTTAATGGGAATGCTCAATATTTCTTAACTGAACATTGTTCTAATATTTCCCAAAGGTATTACACATATATCCACACACAAATCAAGTACTTAACTTTCATTAGCTATTCCCTCCTAGGGTTTGATGTCTAAATATATCAACTCATCACTAACAGCTCAACTAGCCTAAAGAATCAGAATTTTGTTTACCCTATAAAGAAGAATATGTCTCTAGTTTTTATGCTGACCAATACAGAAAAGGAAGGGATGATTGTATTTGTTTGTTGCTGTATACAATATATCCCTATGGTCCAAATCAAAAACATGTAGAGAATAATAATAAAGAGTTTCATTGAAAATTTTTCTTTAAAATTTTTTTTTATTATTTTTCAAAATAAGAGTATATCTTGGACATTTTCATATGTTAGTGTTTTAAATTTACATTAAAATGTACTCATCTAAGCCACAACTATAGCTAATGTGACTTTTGCATCTCTTCTCTAGAGTAAAAAATATAATATTCTCTAGGAAATTATGATTGTGCTGGCTAATGCTTGCTTACCTCTCTTAACCCCACATGAATAAAATTAAAATAACTCATTTATGTCATTGTTGTTCAGTTGCCCATTCATGTCTGACTCTTTGTGACCCCATGGACGGCAGCAAGCCAGGCTTCTCTGTCCCTCACTATCTCCCAGAGTTTGCCCAAGTTTATGTCCATTGCATTGGTGATGCCTTCCAGCCATCTCATCCTCTGATGCCCTCTTCTCCTTCTGCCCTCGATCTTTCCCAGCAAATTGTGCATCCCCTGTAACAAGTGCTTATATGGAAACATTACTTATTATTGGTGTCCCAAACCAAAAAGACAGCAATTCTACAAGGAGTATCGAAAAGAGCTTCATAGAGGAATTATTTGGGACACAGTTTAACATATAAAATAAATATAGTTGGATCATGGAAAATGGGATACAGACATATACATAAATCCTTCACCTTTGTTAATAAAACTAACATCATTTAGGATTGACAATGGAGTGGGGAGAAAAGCCCTCTACTTGGACAGTAATAGCTAGACTATAAAATACCAGCTTGGATTATGTAAGATGCATTTTACTTTTGAGAATAAATAGCATATTAAAGCTGTTCACTGTCATTACTGACTACTAAAGGACAAAAAAGTTTCAGCCCTCACTAATCTTATACAGTAGAGGAAGTGATATAAACAGACATCTAGAATGTGTGGTAGTTCGAGGATTAAAAGAGTTGTGGGGAAAGCTGAATTGGAAAGAGGTAAAGGAAATGGGTTTTGGGGGTGACATTTTAAATAGAGTTGTCAAAGAAGACCTTAATTGAAAGGTGATGTTAGTAAAATCTGAAGGAAGTTAAGAGATAAAACCAGACCTGATGAGTTGTATATTGTGCTCAGTGTTGTAACTGCAGGGCCTAAAATAATGTCTGATACATAGTGACACTCGATAAATATCTGTTGTATATATGTGTGAATAATATATAGTGTAATAATGAGGGTGTATGTACCAGAAGTATCAATAAAATTGTTTGGATTGAATAAATGAAAGCACATTTATGTTAAGGAAAGCAATATTAGTCTTGTAGGCAATGAAGTATACAGGAATACTTTGATATAGTATTATTAGGCTCATTGATAATGCCATCAAGTGTTATTTATTTGCTGGGGATAAAACATGACAAAATAGTGGAGTAAAGGGAGAGATTTTTCAGACAGTTCAGTTAGAAGAAAGGTGATGGCAAACCTATCGATATGTGCTACTGGTGGCATGGGGGTTCAGAAAAGCTTTTTTAT
The DNA here is from genome assembly GCF_001704415.2 of Capra hircus. Taxonomy (NCBI): domain Eukaryota; kingdom Metazoa; phylum Chordata; class Mammalia; order Artiodactyla; family Bovidae; genus Capra; species Capra hircus. Next base: position 28,092,924 of record NC_030821.1, on the reverse strand, counting down.
GAAGTACTGACAAAATCTCAGGTGTACAAATACAATTGACGAGGACGTATGGAGTGCAATTATTATCAATTTCCAAGTTTCTGACTTGATGATTGACATAGTTATATGGTAATTCCAGTCACTCACATAACTGATTCAAGAGGATGAGCAATTTGCCTTGGAAAAAGTAAAACATAAAGTTTTAGCTTTGTACATGCTGAATATGATGTGTCTCGAGTTACAGACTGAGATATTTGATTTATTATACTATAAAAATAGATAAAATACTAGAAACACAAATAGAAGGCCAATTATTTGCATGTGAGTATGAAGAAGTTTAGGAAAAGCAATAAAGTGTAATTATTGTGAGACAAATCATGAAAATTAAGCAGCATTGGCCAGTGAAGAATAGAGTATAGGTCATTTCAGCACAGGAAAATTATCATAAATGCATAAAACCCTGAAAGTTTATGATATGGACACAGAGTAGATAATGCATCTTTTTTATGGGTGAGAAACACAATCAGACAGACAAACATATTGTATATGGAAGCAGTTTCTTATGTTATTCCTTACGTGGACTTTGCTTTGTTATCATTCTTCAGCATTCCCTGCTGGCTGCCATTCAAAGTTCTTCATAGATGATTTGTTCCTATAAAACAGAAACACGTTTCTGAAAGCAGTAAAAGACTTTACTGAATTTGACTATTATGAAAACAAGCTATCACCATAGTCACTTAAGGCCTGAAGAGTATTTTGTTTACTATGGAGTGTTTGTGATAGTGCTTGTCACTTTCCATTACCTTCTGATCAACATGATATCAGAAACGGCACTGCCAGAAGCAATTGACTTTGACATTGGGAATGCATTTAATGGAGTTCAGTTATGGCTATGAGTTTCATATTCTATCCATTTGACTTCCACTATAATCAGTTATTACAACTTTGGGGGACAGTTAAATTGAGTGACCTCTAGGGCTACATGCTTGAAATAACATTTTACTAAATCTATGTAATATATAGGCTGAGATAGTAAATCCTAACTTCAGTTCATAGTAGTACCACTTAAATGAACTTGGCAAATAGCCTATTTAAGAATATGACTGATGCCTTGCGAAAAATGATGCATGTTTATGCTCCAGTGGATCAGACAATTCTAAAGAAAACTCTAAAAGGCTAAGAATAAGTTCTTCCCCCCTTCTTTATTGCCTTTGTCAGACATTTTTAAATACTGTTGATACTACTTCAACTGTCTATTATTTGAATACATAGCTTTCATACATATATTGATTAAAAGGTATTAGTAATAAACTTAGGAGTTAAATTTGGGTTATTACTAAAGTTATTTCAAAATGTTTCAGTGTTTGACTTAGGAAATCTATAAAATTCAATCTGATAATAGCTGGGCAATAGATCAAGTAGTCATTTAATGAATATTGTACTTAGTTTTATAGTACATCCAGAACTCAAGAAATGGAAAGTTTATTTTGAAGTTATATCATTAAACACAGCAAATAATACATCATACTTTAAAGAAAATGCCAAATGCCAATGCCAAATTATAGTGGACAGTAAGAATTTCATATGGAAAGAAAGAGGCTTGCAAATTTCTCTCTCTCTCTCTCTCTCTATATATATATATATATATATATATTTTTTTTTTTTCCCCTCTACTTAACATAACTGTCTTGAGTGTATGACTCACAAGCATTTGGCTAATAATGTGACTCATGCTGACATCTGATGAGCATAAAGGCACTTTCTTCTCCGAGTTTTTATAACATTGCTGGCTATGTTTCTCCACCATTAGCCTGTTTTTGAATGTTTAAACTCTTCATATCCAGTAATATCTGTTTACCAGTTGTAGTTAGAAGTATTTAATTACTAGCAATTGATTTGCCAATCATCACTGTAACAAAGTTCCAGCCTTGAACACAGATTGAACTCTTATTTCACAAAATGGAGTTTTCTTCCCCCGCCTTATGTAATGTTTTTTTCCATCCCAAATAATGATCCCCAAATAGCAGCATTCAATATGAGATACATAATAGTAATATGTCCCAAAAAAGTCTTGGCAGTGGAAAGTTGGTAATCTGTCTTTACAGTACCCTGTGACAAAGCTAGGCATGTGAGAGTTGACCATAAAGAAGGCTGAGTGCTGAAGAATCGATGCTCTCAAATTGAAGTGCTGGAGAAGATTCTTGAGAGTGCCTTGAATGGCAAGGAGATCAAACCAGTCAACCCTAAAGGAAATCAATTCTGAATATTAATTGGAAAGACTGATGCTGAAGCTCCAATATTTTGGCCACTTAATGCAAACAGCCAACTCATTGGAAAAGACCCTGTTGCTGAAAAAGATTGAGGGCAAGAGAAGGGGCAAAATAGGGTGAGATGTTTGAATAGCATCACTGAGTCAATGGACATGAGTTTGAGCAAACCCCAGGAAATAGTGAAGGACAGAGGAGTCTGGTGTGCTGCAGTTCATGGGGTTGCAAAGAGTCAAACACAACCAAGTGACTGAACAATAGTGCCATAAATATGAGGGACTTGATTCATTTAATGTATCAGTCCTCCCAAAACAATGATTAGATATAAAAAAGGTATTCTTATGCTTCTATTAAGTAGGATATAACTGCACAACAATTTAAATAACAACAACAATAAGAATCAAATGGGTTTAATGCATACAGAATGTTCAACATAGGACCTGGCACATAGAAAGCTGTCAATAAATCTTCTCTAATAGTGGTACTAGTACTAGTACCACCACACCAATATCAGCACAATGACCATCACCACTATTATTATTACTTGATTTGACACTCCATAAAACAGAGATCTCTACTCATTCTATTATCTTTATACTAACTGAAATGAAAATAAGAGATTAACTAAATGTAGTAATACATGGAAAGAGAAATATAAATGCTTCCTTAAGTGTAATGTAGATATATGAGCTTCCTATCCAATGAAGGTTCTGAGAAGAGATTGGAGTCAAAGGTTATCTGAGCTGCATTCATCCAGAAATGTTTTGTTTAGTTCAGTTCATTTCAGTCGCTTACTCGTGTCCGACTCTTTGCGACCCAATGAATCACAGCACGCCAGACCTCCCTGTCCATCACCACTCCCGGAGTTCACTCAGATTACATCCATCGAGTCAGTGATGCCACCCAGCCATCTCATCCTCTGTCGTCCCCTTCTCCTCCTGCACCCAACCCCTCCCAGAATCAGAGTCTTTTCCAATGAATCAACTCTTCGCATGATGTGGCCAAAGTACTGGAGTTTCAGCTTTAGCATCATTCCTTCCAAAGAAATCCCAGGACTGATCTCCTTCAGAATAGACTGGTTGGATCTCCTTGCAGTCCAAGGGACTCTCAAGAGTCTTCTCCACACCACAGTTCAAAAGCATCAATTCTTTGATGCTCAGCCTTCTTCACAGTCCAACTCTCACATCCAGAAATGTTTAGGTGTTTTTATTACATACTTCTGTTGCTTTCTCAATGCATAGTTGTGTTTCTTTTTTTTTTTTTTTTGCATTATCACATAGTCATAAAACAAAGTGTCACTATTAAATTCAAGTAATTAGAAAATAATTACTATATCATAGTATGAGCAAATAGTCATAATGGACGCATATGCAAATTTTAATGTCATTTACTAAATTTTCCAGATCATTAATAAACTTCTATGCTAGTAATATGACTAATACTTCAAATGAGCATAATGGCCACTGCTTCTGTAAGTATTTACAACATACTAGTTGACTCATTGGAAAAGACTGTGATGTTGGGAGGGATTGGGGGCAGGAGGAGGAGGGGACGACAGAGGATGAGATGGCTGGATGGCAACACCGACTCGATGGACATGAGTTTGGGTGAACTCCAGGAGTTGGTGATGGACAGGGAGTCCTGGTGTGCTGCAATTCATGGGGTCGCAAAGAGTCAGACATGACTAAGCGACTGAACTGACTGACTGACTTTCTGTGTTTCCCCACCATTAGTCTGTTTTATTATATTGCAACTTCATATGGAAATCAATATAAGTAAATTACTTCTAAGGCAATTTTATCAGGAACTGCCTTACATCTTTGGCAAGAAACAAACTTATGAAACTATGATGACAATTTTGTAATCATGCAAAATTTTTTTCAGTTCCTTTAATTTGTTCAATACCTACTTGCGTCTATCTTGTAACAAGTACATGGGTTATGTTTTAAATCAGAATAAAGAACTCACCTGCCAATGCAGGAGACATAAGAGATGCAAGTTTGATTCCTGGATCAGGAAGATCCCCTTGAGAACGGCATGGCAACACACTCCAGTGTTCTTGCCTAGAGAATCCCATAGACATAGGAGCTGGGTGGGCAACAGTCCATAAGGCCACAAAGACAGTCCATAAGGTTGCAAAGAGTCATACATGACTTAAGCGATTGAGTATGCATGCATAAACTCCTTTTAAAATTCTCATTCTGTGTTTAAGCATTTGTTTCTGCTATGCATTTGCTCATGAACAATTGTGTTTTCTTCCTTTTCAGTTAAAGTTCATTTACACTGCTTTTATAGTATTTTTCCTTTAATGTTTCCTTTTTATAATAGTCACTATCCTCACTCTTTTTAATTTACATATCTAAGCATTCATTTATTAATCCCTGACCACCAGCCTTATTATAGTAATCTATTTTAAAATGTCCTTAGTCATGGGATGACCTTGATCCCTGTCTCCTGTACAATGTCACGAACCTCATTCCATAGTTCATCAGGCACTCTATCTATCAGATCTAGGCCCTTAAATCTATTTCTCACTTCCACTGTATAATCATAAGGGATTTGATTGAGGTCATACCTGAATGGTCTAGCAGTTTTCCGTATTTTCTTCAATTTGAGTCTGAATTTGGTAACAAGGAGTTCATGATCTGAGCCACAGTCAGCTCCTGGTCTTGTTTTTGTTGACTGTATAGAGTTTCTCCATCTTTGGCTACAAAGAATATAATCATTGTGGTGTTGACCATCTGGTGATGTCCATGTGTAGAGTCTTCGCTTGTGTTGTTGGAAGAGGGTGTTTGCTATGACCATTGCATTTTCTTGGCAAAACTCTATTAGTCTTTGCCCTGCTTCATTCCGCATTCCAAGGCCAAATTTGCCTGTTACTCCAGGTGGTTTTAACTTACTACCTTTGCATTCCAGTCCCCTATAATGAAAAGGACATCTTTTTTGGGTGTTAGTTCTAAAAGGTCTTGTAGGTCTGCATAAAACCGTTCAACTTCAATTTCTTCAGTGTTACTGGTTGGGGCATAGACTTGGATAACTGTGATATTGAATGGTTTGCCTTGGAGACAAACAGAGATCATTCTGTCATTTTTGAGATTGCATCCAAGTACTGCATTTCAGACTCTTGTTGACCATGATAGCTACTCCATTTCTTCTGAGGGATTCTTGCCCACAGTAGTAGATGTAATGGTCACCTGAGTTAAATTCACCCATTCCAGTCCATTTTAGTTCACTGATTCCTAGAATGTCGACGTTCACACTTGCCATCTCTTGTTTGACCACTTCCAATTTGCCTTGATTCATGGACCTGACATTCCAGGTTCCTACGCAATATTGCTCTTTACAGCACCGGATCTTGCTTCTATCACCAGTCACATCCACAACTGGGTATTGTTTTTGCTTTGGCTCCATCCCTTCATTCTTTCTGGAGTTATTTCTCCACTGATCTCCAGTAGCATATTGGGCACTTAATGTCTGGGGAGGCCTTACAAATAGCTGTGAAAAGAAGAGAGGCAAAAAGCAAAGGAGAAAAGGAAACATATAAGCATCTGAATGCAGAGTTCCAAAGAATAGCAAGAAGAGATAAGAAAGCCTTCTTCAGCAATCAATGCAAAGAAATAGAGGAAAACAACAAAATAGGAAAGACTAGAGATCTCTTCAAGAAAATTAGAGATACCAAGGGAACATTTCATGCAAAGATGGGCTCAATAAAGGACAGAAATGGTATGGACCTAACAGAAGAAGAAGATATTAAGAAGAGGTGACAAGAATACACAGAAGAACTGTACAAAAAAGATCTTCACAACCCAGATAATCATGATGATGTGATCACTAATCTAGAGCCAGACATCTTGGAATGTGAAGTCAAGTGGGCCTTAGAAAGCATCACTACAAACAAAGCTAGTGGAGGAGATTGAATTCCAGTTGAGCTCTTTCAAATCCTGAAAGATGATGCTGTGAAAGTGCTGCACTCAATATGCCAGCAAATTTGGAAAACTCAGCAGTGGCCACAGGACTGGAAAAGGTCAGTTTTCATTCCAATTCCAAAGAAAAGCAATGCAAATGAACGCTCAAACTACCGCACAATTGCACTCATCTCACGTGTTAGTAAAGTAATGCTCAAAATTCTCCAAGCCAGGCTTCAGCAATACGTGAACTGTGAACTCCCTGATGTTCAAGCTGGTTTTAGAAAAGGCAGAGGAACCAGAGATCCAATTGCCAACATCCGCTGGATCATGGAAAAAGCATCTATTTCTGCTTATTGACTATGCCAAAGCCTTTGAATGTGTGGATCACAGTAAACTGTGGAAAATTCTGAAAGAGATGGGAATACCAGACCACCTAACCTGCCTCTTGAGAAATCTGTATGCAGGTCAGGAAGCAACTGTTAGAACTGGACATGGAACAACAGACTGGTTCCAGATGGGAAAAGGAGTACATCAAGGCTGTATATTGTCACCCTGCAGAGTACATCATGAGAAACGCTGGACTGGAAGAAACACAAGCTGGAATCAAGATTGCCAGGAGAAATATCAATAACCTCAAATAAGCAGATGACACCATCCTTATGCCAGAAAGTGAAGAGGAACTAAAACACCTCTTGATGAAAGTGAAAGAGGAGAATGAAAAAGTTGGCTTAAAGCTCAACATTCGAAACTGAAGATCATGGCATCCGGTCCCATCACTTCATGGGAAATAGATGGGGAAACAGTGGAAACAGTGTCAGACTTTATTTTGGGGGGCTCCAAAATCACTGCAGATGGTGATTGCAGCCATGAAATTAAAAGACGCTTACTCCTTGGATGAAAAGTTATGACCAATCTAGATAGTATATTGAAAAGCAGAGACATTACTTTGCCAACTAAGGTCTGTCTAGTCAAGGCTATGGTTTCTCCAGTGGTCATGTATGGATGTGAGAGTTGGACTGTGAAGAAAGCTGAGCGCCGAAGAATTGATGCGTTTGAACTGTGGTGTTGGAGAAGATTCTTGAGAGTCCCTTGGACTGCAAGGAGATCCAACCAGTCCATCCTAAAGGAGACCAGTCCTGGGTGTTCATTGGAAGGAATGATGTTAAAGCTGAAGCTCCAATAATTTGGCTACCTGATACAAAGAGCTGACTCATTGGAAAAGACCCTGCTGCTGGGAGGGGTTGGGGGCAGGAGGAGAAGGAGACGACAGAGGATGAGATGGCTGGATGGCATCAACAACTCTATGCACATGAGTTTGAGTGAACCCCTGGAGTTGTTGATAGACAGGGAGGCCTGGCATGCTGCAATTCATGGGGTCGCAAAGAGCCAGACATGACTGAGCAACAGAACTGAACTGACTGAATATCAATATCAATATGAGAATAGATACAAAAGTGAAGTGAACTTTATACTTTCAAACGTCTCACAAATGTTCAGTTCAGTTTAAAATATTCATAATCACTTTCAATATTATTTACCTATTAATATATTCCTTTTCTCCCCATGAAAATGATGTAAAGAAAGTATCACCAAGAACTCTCTCCATCAGAAAACAACTAAAAGTAAATTAAATAAAACTTTTCTCAAAGAATGAGGTGTTTTGGTGATTATAATTTGAATATTTTAAAATTCATAATTATAGCATTATATCACATTAGCTAATGTTATCCTTTTGTCTCTACTCCAGTCAAAAAATTTTTCCCCAACATAAAAGTGTTCTTCTTATAACACTAACTGTGGTATTATAAATGAAGTTAATTTGGATTAAAATAAGAAATCCATTACCACATTATCCATATACTCAAACACTTCAATGTACTGGCCAAATGGAATAAAACATATTAAACATCTGCAGGGCTATATCATAGTGTACATAAAGACCAATGAAACCATGAGATCAGCACTCATTGAAATACTCATATTATTTACCCTCGGTGGTTTAGTAATGAGAATATGGGTGGTATTTTTAACCTTCAGCTTCCAGGGTATATAATTGATATTCAGTGGAAATTCAGGGTTTTTTTTTCCACTTTGCCAGTTTAATCAGGCAAAGAAAAGATGCTTGGTAGCCAGGGCAACATGCACAAATTAGTTGACCATTGTGACCCTTAAGACAATCAAAAATTGCTCAAGTGTGGTAGACATCTGCAAATTTAGAGAAAAGGGGGCAATATTTGACTGATTTAAGCATCTCTATGATCAAAACTAACGTTTGTAGACTTGGGCCAGAAATATTAATTGATTAATTAATTTTTTTGACATGAAAAATTTTGCCTGGGACTCAACTATTATCAACTTCCCTCAACTTCCTACAATACTTTTAACTTTTTTTATGTCTCAAAAAAAGAATAAAGCAAACAATTTGTTTAATTAGCCAAGACAATAAAAATTTAGTTAGTTATTTAGGTGACCGATTTGTATAACCTATTCAATTAATTTAAAAAACTTAATGGAGACTGGCTTCCCAGGTGACATTAGTGGTAAAGAACCTACCTGCCAATTCCAGAGACAAAGAGACACAGGTTTGGTCCCTGGGTGGAGAAGATGCCCTGGAGGAGGGCATGGCAACCCACTCCAATATTCTTTCCTGGAGAATCCCATGGACAGAGAAACCTGACTGAGGCAGCGTAGCAAGCATGCAAGCAATGGAGACTAGTGTTAGGCTGACAGTAGTCAAATTTTCTTTCTAAATTCATAATTTAAACCAGTTAGTTTTATCATCAACTATATGATTCATATTTTTTTAAAAAACCCAAATATTATCCAGATGTTTCAGTATGGGAAAATACAATAGAAGAAAAGAAATATCTTATCTTCAAAATTCTTTAAAATGTCTTCCTTTAAATTTAAATTGGAGAGAAATTGACTTTGGGGTGGAATTACCATAGGAGAAAAACAGGCAACATAATTTTCTGTATGTTTGCTTGTTGCTTTGTGGTTCATTTCATTTAATGACTATAAGGGAATGTATGAGAAGCAGTAGATTTTAGACATCTCTACAGCAGCTATTGCATGTCTGACCTCAGTGCCTGAATGATTACATCATACGCTGTCAAATTGTTTGCAAGAAAATACATGTCTTCATAAATCTGAAGGAAGACTCTATTTCTAACTCAAATGCTCCTGAAACAGCTGCCAGAAAGAAAAGAATAAAGATGTTAAAGCCTTAGCAATTCTTATGGAAGGAATGTCTATTCTATAACTTTGTAATTCTAATCAAAGTTATGGTAACTTGCCATTTCATGAATAATCTATTGAAACCATCATCTTCTGTAAGGATCACTATTATACACATGGTGTGAATTTCTTCCTTCAACATGCAACTGAATCTCAAGTAGTGGTAAAAACTAGAGAACAAAAGTTCTAATGTATTTCAATTTATTATAAGACCAAAAGTTTCAAACTTCTGCTTTTTTATTTTATTCTCTTTGCTTTAATATCATTGCTTTATTTCTCTTTAGAGAAAATAACTGTGAACCAGCTTCTAACTGAAAGTCTTTTCCATATGTTAGTTTAAGAAACCAGTAGAGAAAATCTTCACTATTTCTGTGAAGGTCTGCCTGAGAACATTTACTGCCACAGAAATGCTGGATCATTTAGGCTCACGGTTTGTTTGCAGTTTTTAAGTCACACCACTTTTTTCCCAATACTTCGTATCCAAAAAAAGAAAGAAAGCACAGATGCTCTGAAATTAAAGAGCATGTTTTAATTGTTGTGCCTAGTATCACATATTTTAACGGTAATAAGTAAAATCATTTCACATAAACATTAAATAGATTTAAAAATATACCCATAATACTGTAACAATGATCAAGACAACAGTTCCCACTAAACAAGTCATACACAGATATTGCTCCCATGTTTCTAAATGCCAACATTCAATAAACTTCATCTCCATAACCTGGATAAGTTGAAATATTGTATCATTTTTGCTAGCCATGTCTAATATCCTGTTGGGAATAGTTTTTATGCATTTCATAACAAAACTTACAGACCACTGGCATTCAAGAAAAGAGATCCATAATCATTTCAAGGTGAATTTGGATGCTTTGATGTCCTACAACATGAATTCTCTTTTTCTATTTAGCTAAAAATAAAAATAAATTAATTCTTAAAAGATACAGGTTTTGCAGTTTTGTGTGTTGATGTTGATATCATAATGCAGTTCTTGATATATTGAGTTACTAATTAGTATTGAATAGACTTTGATTTCCAGTGACAGAACAAACCCAAATGAACAAAAGCAAATTTATTGGCCCATACAGCTGGAAATTGTAGGACAAAACAAATCTTAAGCACAGTTGGGTCCAACACTCAACTTGTGGGTTTGCTCTCTTCTCTCTCTCTCTCTCAGCTCTGCTGTGTTGTGTGAGCATCATTGTCTTCTTTGTTGGTCAGACTTTTTCACATGGAAAAGAGGCTGAATACCCCCAGCTGTTCCTTGACACTCATGCAGGCCCTGAGTTAGTCAAGAGAAAGGGAAACTGAGTTTTGAAACATTTTTGATATGTAGTAAAACATAATTTGTGTGCTTGTTTCTGTGCATGTGCACATGCAAATTTTTCTGGGAATGTTTCCATAATCTACTTCAAATTCTCAAAGGTATATCATAGTTTATTCATCTAAAAATCCTTTACAACCTTTCTTTGGATTACTGCTGTTCCCCTGCTACATCATATGATTTTGGACAGACTTCCTATTATACTACCTTTCAGTTCTGACAAAGGTCTATCATATAACTTTATTACTTAATTTTCTGGCCATCATCATGATTGGTTCAGAAAACAATCTATTGGTTCAGGATAACAGAGATACCCACATAAAAGCCAATAAGAGGTTTTTGCCTTGATGTTTTTATTTTAAATTGGCACTAAAGAATCCAGAAGTCTCAAATTTAAGCACTTGGTTCATATTTCAGTTCAGTTCAGTTCAGTCGCTCAGTCGTGTCCGACTCTTTGCGACCCCATGATTCTCAGCACGTCAGGCCTTCCTGTCCATCACCATCTCCTGGAGTTCACTCAGACACACGTCCATCGAGTCAATGATGCCATCCAGCCATCTCATCCTGGGTCGTCCCCTTCTCCTCCTGCTCCTAATCCTTCCCAGCATCAGAGTCTTTGCCAATGAGTCAACTCTTCACATGAGGTGGCCAAAGTACTGGAGTTTCAGCTTTAGCATCATTCCTTCCAAAGAAATCCCAGGGCTGATCTCCTTCAGAATGGACTGGTTGGATCTCCTTGCAGTCCAAGGGACTCTCAAGAGTCTTCTCCAACACCACAGTTCAAACGCATCAATTCTTCAGCCTTCTTCACAGTCCAACTCTCATATCTATACATGACCACAGGAAAAACCATAGCCTTGACTAGATGGACCTTAGTCGGCAAAGTAATGTCTCTGCTTTTGAATATACTATCTAGGTTGGTCATAACTTTTCTTCCAAGGAGTAAGCATCTTTTAATTTCATGGCTGCAGTCACCATCTGCAGTGATTTTGGAGCCCCCCAAAATAAAGTCTGACACTGTTTGTACTGTTTCCCCACCTATTTCCCATAAAGTGATGGGACCAGATGCCATGATCTTCGTTTTCTGAATGTTGAGCTTTAAGCCAGCTTTTTTCACTCTCCACATTCACTTTCATCGAGGCTTTTTAGTTCCTCTTCACTTTCTGCCATAAGGGTGGTGTCATCTGCATATCTGAAGTTATTGATATTTCTCCCAGCAATCTTGATTCCAGCTTGTGTTTCTTCCAATCCAGCATTTCTCATGATGTACTCTGCATGTAAGTTAAATAAGCAGGGTGACAATATACAGCCTTGACATACTCCTTTTCCCATTTGGAACCAGTCTGTTGTTCCATGTCCAGTTCTAACAGTTGCTTCCTGACCTGCATACAGATTTCTCAAGAGGCAGGTCAGGTGGTCTGGTATTCCCATCTCTTTCAAAATTTTCCACAGTTCATTGTGATCCACACAGTTAAAAGCTTTGGTATAGTCAATAAAGCAGAAATCGATGTTTTTCTGGAACTCTCTTGCTTTTTCGATGATCCAGCAGATGTTGGCAATTTGAGTACTGTAATATATTGATTCTGTCTGCAAACAGCTGCCCAACAGTAATTTACATAATGTTTCCATTTGCTTGGCTTAATCAGTAGGCAACAGGCAATTAATTTAATTAATCCAAATCAACAAATGTACCTGGAGAAACTACAGTATGCTAGGAATTGTTCCAGATATTGCATCTTAAACATAAGATTATAACTTTGGAAATTTACTCAAAAGCTTATAGCAGTTGACCTTGGAAAAGGATAAAGATGTTGTCTGAAGTAGTGCAATGATCTTCAACCATATCAAATTAAAAGTTCTCTTTCTAAAAGATAAATATTGCATAAAATTCATTTAACCTCCTGAACTGAAATTTATCTATAATATCTCCTCCTATATATAGTTTCAAAAATATTCTATATAATCCCTTAACTATAAATAATAAAGCATGAATAATCTTTTAAAATAAAGTAATTTTTATTTTAAAATATATGTGCTACTTAAAATAACTATTAGGTTACAAAATATTCCAAAAAGGCAATTCTGCCTCCCAGGTTTTAGATTTCAAAAGACCAAAGTAGTTCAATTATGGGTAATAGTTTCGTTTGCTTGTTTAGCTTGGTTTCCAATTTCCATGCACTGCAGCCCCCAGGTCTGACCCATGTCATGCTAGCAGGCAGTTCAGACATGACAAAGATGTCTTTAAACATTCTCAATAATTACACAATTTTAGCTGTGTGTCATAAAGTTTTTAGCTTAAGTGTTTTATTGTAATTTTGACTTATTCTACTAACGAAGAACAAAATATTGCGATGGTCTATACACCACATTGTTTTGGGCCTCTTCTGTGACAGCTGCAATGGGTCACTGTCTAGTGGAAATTTCAACCTTACTTTGATTCTTACATTTTCTCTAGGACAGTTCTTTGATAACATTGAAAAGTACCCACTTTGTTAGAATTTTATTTTAGATGGTTGCCTAATACATATAGAGTGATAGTAAGAAAAAAGCTACAAATCTTTCTTCTTAGTTTTCTAATTTAAATATTAAGGAGAAATTGGAACTTAATTTATAATGAACCTCAGAAAATCAAACTTGAATAAGAATACTGAAAACCTGATGATAAATAGCAGTATTGACAAATGCATTGAAATTCATAGCATGATAAAATTTTATTGCCATGTGTAAAGTCCAGAACCTACTTAGAGTTAAAACTTTGGCAAACAGTTGGCCATAAACCTGAAGACTCACTATAAAGACCGGGCAGCACTATAAAGAAACAGAATGTGAGCAAAATTTGGCAATGGGATGATCAAGTGAAAAGCAATGATTTTACTGCCCTACAGTTCTGAACTTCTTTAAAACTTTCAGAAATATTACATCAACAGTAATGATCAGAGAAAGATGAATATGAGAATATATTACTATGTTATATCTAGATAAGCCTTTTTTATAATATAAATTATAATGTATGGGGTGCAACGGATGAAACCCAAAACAAAGGAACTATTTCCTAGTCTGAGGCCTTATAGATATTAAATGATTGTAGCTCAAGGAAATATTTCATTTAAAAGCCATATCCGGATTTTAATATCGGAAAAGATTGATATTTGAATTCTCATTTGGATTGTCTTTATTTGGGGCAAATCCTCTGACTAAGCATTTAGTTACACAAATTAAAATCAAGAACATTCTCATTATTCTGGAGAAAACTGAAATGACCTAAAAGCAAATATTGTAGGCTGTTAGCTAACTGTTAGAACAGAAACGCTAACTGTTCTCTTGAAAAGTGAAAGTGTCAGTTGCTCAGTCATGTCTGACTCTTTGTGAGCCCATGGGATCAGTCTACCTAGTTATTTACCATCTACCCATCTATGTACCTATCTGTCATCTCTATCTAATTTCTGTGGTGCTGTGTGTGAGTGTGTGTTTGTGTAAGTGAGTAATGGTGAGGAGCATCAGGAGTGCAATTTATCTAGAGGACCAGAGGGCAAATTCACAGCACAGTATCAGGTCTGGAATTTTCCCTGAAGGATGGATTATTCACTCTGGCAGTTGTCCTGAGAAGGGCATGGTTCTGAGGCAGAAAGTGGGAATTACCTGAGTCACATTGTAGGGAAGGGAAGGAGTTTTGACTTTCCCTGTGTGTCTTGGTATTCAGGGCCCCTCAAAGATACCCATTGCACTCCTGTTGGTGGGGGTGGTTTTCGCTGGGAGTCATACTGCTCTAGTGGGTATTTTGAAAAGGAACAAAAGGCAATTTCTCAATTGCTATTTAATTTAAGTACCTTGGTAATTAGAAGGAAAAACCCAAGATCCTAGTCTTTCTGTTATACACACACAGCACTGAGAACTGTTCCCTGAAGTCAAAAGTCTGCTTAAATGCCCTGTGTTCAGTACCTAACTCTATTTTACATATAAACCAAGGTGGTTGTTGATAAGTTTAACATTCACTTCTTTTTCTTGTAATGCCACCACTGAAAAATCAAGTTGTTTACTAGTTACAGCACTGCTAGGCTATGATAATACAATGGATAATACAAGGATAATACCTTGGAGCTGCTGCTTTCATTGTTAGCCATACTGTAGCTGCCAGTCCTACTTAAGATTACAAGCTTTAATTATTTTCTCTTTATTTTTTAATACTTTTTGAAAGGTTTGTGTTTATGATGCATTATGTCTGAATTTCACTTTATTATGCCAACTAGATATTTGAAAATATTTGTTATTAAAAACAGCATTCAATTTAATAAAGTTGAGAATCACCAACACAGAGATGGACAAAGAGCAAGTCAAGGAGGAGCATTATAAGTTATCCTCTTGTTAAATTACTTTTCCATTATGCTGAGCATCTTACAAAGTGTTCCAAAAATCTCAGTTGGATCTCAACGGTAATAAGAGAAATTTGGGTATGATCTTGGTCTCAGCTTAAAATTAAAATAGTGGTTATTAAAAATATTTTTCATTGCTGAAATGCTGATTAACTAAAATATTTTAGAGCTGTGTTAGACTCTGATGCCAATAAGAATCCAGTAATCCCTCTAGCCTATAACTTTTAAGTATAGTACCTGTACCTTGATCCCTGAACAGTCTTGATTCCAGGCACTGGTTTGGAGATTAATCAAATTCTGCTGCAGAATCTGAATGATTGTCACATCTGTCTTTGTGAAACTTTTATATAAATGGGGTCAGACTACTTACATTGCTGTGATGAGGAATCTGACTCCATTTTTAAACCCTGCCTTCAATGTTGCTTCACATCTGGACAAAGTGGTTTTAAAAAGCCTGGGTGTCCACTCGTTTGATGCTGTCATAAGACTTAAACCATGCCATCTCCTGCCAGTGCATAGACACTCCCATCTCAGCCCCATGCCCCACCTACAATAAAACCCCAAGTGAATCTCCCTTCCTTGCTTTCTCAAGTCATTTTGGACCAGCTTGAGATATTCATCCTGGCCTCCCCAGAGATCTGTATTATGTAAGTAATAAATAATTTCTTACCTTTCTAGTTATGTATGACATCACATTTCAACATCTGAACTAGGACAGATAAACTGAGTTTTGACTTGTCAACAACAACAGCAACAATTGGAAGCTAGAAATGGTAAGATATCTGAAAGTGCCAAGAGAAAATAACTGTCAAGCTGGAATTGCATAACCAAGCAAATCTCAGAATGAAAGTCAGCAGATTATCAGATATATTAAAAATAAGAGTTCACTAGGCTCTCTTTACAATAAATTATAAAGGACATACTCCAGGAAGAGGAACTTACCTCAGAAGGACTAAGATATCTGAAGAAATAAAGGTGAAAAAAATTGACTTCCATTTAATTTTATAAGAGAGCCATCTGCACAAAGATTTTGTGATCACGTGACTTATAATAACTTGAAACAAACAAAAATCCTATCTACACAGCATTAGGTGTCTGGTCAACTGAAAGCACTAGAAATTGGGAACAAAAAATATGAAAAGGAGAGAGAAAGGTATATAAATGCCTGAATGCCATTGCTTTATGAAGGGACTGATTTCAGGGAGAGGAAACAGAAAGGGCAATATTGGAGGACCAGAAGAACTGAAGGCAAGGAGAGCTGGTGACATGGTTGGTAGCTAGCGTCCCAGAAACTTAAATATCCACACAGCTTTTAGAGGCAGGGTTAACTAGAAGTTGACATTATATGGCATTTGCTTAATGTAGTCAAAATTCTTATTTTCCTGATAACACGCTGAAACCTCCTATATACCAAATATTTGAATGACAATTAAGGAAAGAAGCAGGGCTTCTTATCTAGGCTGATATAATAGGAACAGGAAAGAAAAATAAGCTTAATGGGAGAAATCCTAAACTAAATCAGCACATAGTGGCCCTGAGCCGAGAGGCTAAGGGTACTCTGGGGAAAGCAGAAATAACAGAAACTTTGGAAGAGGTCCGAATTGGGGATAGTAATTGTTAAGGGTTGCAGTTTTAGATAAAGTGTTTCGGGAAGTCTTAGTGACAAGATAACACTTAAAAATGTGAGTGAGTGAAGTTGCTCAGTCTTGTCCGACTCTTTGCGACCCTATGGACTGTAGCCCCCCAGGCTCCTCCATCCATGGGATTCTCCAGGCAAGAATACTGGAATGGGTTGCCATTTCCTTCTCCATGGGATCTTCCTGACCCAGGGATCGAACCCAGGTCTCCCACATTACAGGCAGACGCTTTACCGTCTGAAATGAAGGGTTTAGAAGCCATCAAATGGACATGACCTATAAAGGCAATGTTGATGGTTTTACATAGAAATGACCTCTAATGGAAGAGAACACAAATGGGAACTATTTGAGATACATTTCTATGTAAAATGTAGTTTGCACATAATTCAACATTTTAAATGAGCACTCTGCAACCAAGACCAAATATCAATCATCTCTTGAGGTTTTCTACTGTGTACCAACATCAATCTACATAGGGACAAATGTTACTCCTGCTTTTCTCTTCTATATCAAATGTCCTGAAGCCTTTGTGTCTCTCTGGAGTGGGGCGAGTTTCTGAAGGCACATCCCAGTATAAACATCATCGATGGGGTAGAGAAGGACCCAGTCAGTTACATTGTACAGTCTCAGGGCCAGGTGGCTGGAGTAGAGGAATCTGCCTCCTCCTGCATAAGGCAGGTAGACGCCAGTGTAAACAGCTTCCGGGAAGTAGTACTTGAGTTTCTCATCCCAGTGAGGTCCAGCATTATGAATCGCATCACCAATAAACAAATCTTTGGCTTTGTTCTCAGATAAGCTATTCAAGTAATTCAGGAGATGATGGGTGTTCACAAAAACATCATCATCTCCCTTGAACTCGACATTTGGGCAGGAAGTGCTCACCCACCTGAGAAAGAGTACTTTCAGAGACAAGTTGAAGAATGTATCTCTGTAGTTCCACAAAAGAATGTAGATCACATCAAAAATGTGTCCCTGTAGGCAAGGGACAAAAATAGTAGCTAGCTGAATAGAAGTAATTCTTGGAACAAAGTTCAACATGAGTGTTATTGAATATTATTTTCTTGAGAAGTTGTTTTGGTTATATGAGGGAAGGACACAAAAATATGCATTTGGGAAACAGAAGCACTTATTGATAATTAAGCATCTTGGGAAAATTAGAGCAAATAGAAAGTCAACATTTTGTGAAATCAGTAGTTTGAGAAAACGAAGCAGCAAGGACACTTTTAATGTTATATCTATCACATTCTAATCTTCCATGCATGGGTTGAATGCTGTTTATAAAATATGTACCTATGTCTTCTTTTTATGTCAAACATAAAAGCATAAGTCTTTGAAGTTTCTATTCTCTAGAGTAAATCCAAGCAACAGTTAAGGTTTCCTGCCACTGTTCATTTAGAAATTGCAAGGAATTGCAAGTTAACATAACAAAGAAAGCCTCTATTTATTAAAAATAATTGGAAAATATTTTAGCAAAGTGTTTTGTTCTGCAAAAGCTTAAGCATCACACTTGTATCACTAAGGAATGTACCACGTGAAGAGATAAATGTAAAGAATAGATTTTGTAGCAGATTTTGATTAAATCAAATCTGCTAGATAATACCCAAAAAAAGGCCCTTTTGTTACATGTTAAGATGCATGCTCACCATGAGATGTCTTTAGGTTCTTATTTACTACTCAAAAATAATAAACAGATATCCAAGTGTCAAGCTTTGAGTTTTTTTTCTGTAACTAACATATCAATTTTGATTTGGGAAAATAGGCCTAAAAGCTAACGGTGTAAAACATCAAAAAGAAATAAAATAGATGCAAAAATGTATGTGGAATACAAACAAGACTATTCACAAGTTTTCACTAAAAAGTATTTTGACTCAACATATATGTAATTTACAGTAACAAAGCAGACTATTATGAGGAATCTTAAAAATACATTACTGGATATATGAATCCTCAACAAGTGGTCTGAACCAAAGCACTCAGATTTGATATTTAAGATCTAAATGTTTATTGTTGGGCTGAAGAAAGGAAAGATGCCGTTAATCTACTGTTATTTCATGCTTTATATAGCAAGAGAATTTGTCATCTTTTCTTTTTCAGCCTATTCATCTTTGACATTTATTTCCTTCTGCTCAAATACCAAAAAAAAAATCAGACACCAAAATCGAAAACCAACAAGGAAAAGTATTTCTACCTATTTGAAAAGATCAATTGAATTTTGGTATGTTTACATATATTTAATTTATAGTTTAGAATTAGGTCACATTTCTATCTTAACATAACTCTTTATTAACATGTTTCTCTTCTGTAACTAAATTATAATTCGATTCCTACAGGGAGGACAGGATTTATGGAAGATTATTGTTATTTGTATCTACATTTACTTTATTTCATTTTGAAATGTAATTAAAGAAGTTACTGAAGGCATTTGAATAAAAAGTAACATAATCTTAGATAATGTCCTAATAAATTTTCATGAATCAGTTTATAAACTGATTTTTTACCTTGGTTACAAAATTATAATTTCTATCAACAAAGATTCAAAATAGAATATTCTTTAATACTTATCCCTTTACAAAAATTGAAGTGACATTTATTTCTAGTACAATTTCTAGATTTAAAGTTTCCTGACTACTAGCGAAAGTTGCTCAGTCATGTCCAAATCTTTGCGACCCCATGGAATATACAGTCCATGGAATTCCCCAGGCCAGAATACTGAAGTGTGTAGCCTTTGCCTTCTCCAGGGGCTCTTCCCAACCCAGAGACTGAGCCCAGGTCTCCCTCATTGCAGGTGGATTCTTTACCAACTGAGCCACAAGGGAAGCCCAAGAATACTGGAGTGGGTGGCTTATGCCTTCTCCAGCAGATCTTCCTGACCCAGGAATCTAACTGGGGTCTCCTACATTGCTGGTGGATTCCTTAACAACTGAGCTATCAGGGAAGCCTGATAGCTAGAGCCTCCTGGCTCTAGCAACACATCAAATTGTTGAAAGCTATAATTTCTCCATTTATTCTCCCTCCTGGAAGTCTTTTCACATGCAGACCCAGCATTCTTAATCCTTCCGTAGCTTTTTAAAAAAATGTATTTGTTTTTAATTGCAGAATAATTGCTTTACAATATTGTGTTGGTTTCTACCATATGTCAACACGAATCAGCCGTAGGTATATATAGGTCCCTTCCCTCTTTACCCTCCCTCCCATCTCCCATGATATGGCTTTATATTCCCTCACTATAAGCCTCTTCTTTGGGTTGCTACTATTTGTTTTGGCTTTTCTAAAACAAAATACATAAAATTTCATGAAATACTTCACACCAGACTGATCAGTATGAGGCAGCATAGGACTCTCACTCCAGTTTGTTCTAGATCTTATTTTCTACAATAAATACCAAAATATTTTCTTTGGGAGAATGCACTATAATGTGATTCTGTAGATGCATTCATTATAAATAACAATTTAAATAACACTTCAGAAAATGAAATTTTAAACTTTTGTGAAAAAAACAAACATGCATGGTGGTCAAAGGCTCCCATATTCTTCCTGGACACAGAAGGCAGGCTCCTGTTTTGGGCTCTTTGCACCTGCTGATTGCTCTCACTGAAATATTCTTCTCCAATTACCAACATGGCTCATCATTGTCTTCCTTTTTGCATTTGTTCATTTGTTACCCTTTCAGTAATACCGTCACTGACCATATTCAAACCACTCCATTTAAAATTACAGACCCCTTCCTTGGCATTCTCTTTTTCCTTCTCTGAGGCTTTTGATTATCTGACCTCTTATCTACTTTACTTATTTTGTATATCAACTGTCTTGCCCTGCTAGAATATTAGTTTCATTGAAGATTGTTTTTTTTTGTTTGTTTGGTTGGTTTGTTTTGTTCATGGTTGTATTTCCAATGATACAACAGTGCTTGAATGAAGTAAAATGTTCAATAAATATTCATTACATGAATGAATCTTTGAAAACACTCAATAATTTCATATTTCTTTCCATTAAAAATGAACTCAGTCTGTTGAGATAAAAAGTCACTCAGAGACAAATGCACTAAATACAATTTAGACACAGCAAATCAAAAAGCAAAATTAGTTTTTGCATTTGTAATAAAATATAAATGTTACAGAAATTCAGCATCAAAATATATGCTCCTCAGGCCAACAATACAAATTCAGATCTTCAATGTAACAAAATAGAAAGCCCAGGGATAAATCCACGCACCTATGGACACCTTATGTTTGACAAAGGAGGCAAGAATATACAATGGAGAAAAGACAATCTCTTTAAAAAGTGGTGCTGGGAAAACTGGTCAACCACTTTTAAAAAAATGAAACTAGAACACTTTCTAACACCATACACAAAAATAAATTCAAACTGGATTAAAAATCTAAATGTAAGACCAGAAACTATAAAACTCCTAGAAGAGAACATAGGCAAAACACTCTCCAACATAAATCACAGCAGGATCCTCTATGACCCACCTCCCAGAATATTGCAAATAAAAGCAAAATTAAACAAATGGGACCTAATTAAAATTAAAAGCTTCTACAAAACAAAGGAAACTATAAGCAAGGTGAAAGACAGCTTTCAGAATGGGAGAAAATAATAGCAAATGAAATAACTGACCAAAAATTAATCTCAAAAATATACAAGCAACTCCTGCAGCTCAATTCCAGAAAAATAAATGACCCAATCAAAAAACGGGCCAAAGAACTAAACAGATATTTCTCCAAAGAAGACATACAGATAGCTAACAAACACATGAAAAGATGCTCAACATCACTCATTATCAGAGAAATGCAAATCAAAACCACAATGAGGTACCATTTCATGCCAGTCAGAATGGCTGTGATCCAAAAGTCTACAAGCAATAAATGCTGGAGAGGGTGTGGAGAAAAGGGAACCGTCTTACGCTGTTGGTGGGAATGCAAACTAGCACAGACACTATGGAGAACAGTGTGGAGATTGCTTTAAAAACTGGAAATAGAACTGCTTTATGACCCAGCAATCCCACTGCTGGGCATACACACGGAGGAAATCAGAATTGAAAGAGACACATGTACCCCAATGTTCATTGCAGCACTGTTTATAATAGCCAGGACATGGAAGCAACCTAGATGTCCATCAGCAGACAAATGAAAAAGAAAACTGTGGTACATATACACAATGGAGTATTACTAAGCCATTAAAAAGAATAAATTTGAATCAATTCTAATGAGGTGGATGAAACTGGAGCCTATTATACAGAGTGAAGTAAGCCAGAAAGAAAAACACCAATACAGTATGCTAACACATATATGTGGAATTTAGAAAGATGGTAATGATAACCCTATATACGAGACAGCAAAAGAGACACAGATGTATAGAACAGTCTTATGGACTCTGTGGGAGAGGGAGAGGGTGGGATGATTTGGGAGAATGGGATTGAAACATGTATAATATCATATGTGAAACGAATCACCAGTCTAGGTTCAATGCTTGATACAGGATGCTGGGGGCTGGTGCACTGGGATGACCCAGAGGGATGGTATGGGGAGAGAGGTGGGAGGGTGGTTCAGGATGGGGAACACATGTACACCCTTGATAGATTCATGTTGAGGTATGGCAAAACCAATACAATATTGTAAAGTAATAAGCCTCCAATTAAAATAAATATATTTATGTCAAAAAAATTCAGATCTTACATGTCAAATCTGAGGGCCATGGTTCAGATCCATTTGTACTAGATAAACTATGGCTTCCTCAAGGTTTCCCATTTTTACAATGATGAACTATTGGGCCTTTTCAAATCAAATCATAAACAAACAGGTACTCTACTTGTGTTTAAATGGACACTGTGTTAATAAAAATTTAAATAATAACATTGAGAGTCTCTCAAAGACAATAACCAAAATTAGTTCATTAGGCTCAAAGCAAACTATACAAAAATTTGGGAAAAGCAAATAAGATTTATAGTTTTTCTAGAAAACTTTAACTACTAGATATATTATGGACTTGCAGGCTCTTTGCGTTTTAGAAAGCTAATATGATGCAACTACTATACATTGGAGTCTACAGTAGCAAAATGTAATACAACATAGTAATATTTATCAGAGAAAAATACATGTTTGTGACTTTTTGAATTTTAGAAATACAAATAGAGAATTGCAGATCTGCATTTCAAAAGCAAAACGACATGAAATGAGAAAATGTATGAAATTCCTTAATGTGTTGACCATGCTAAAAGTACTTCAGGAGCAACATAACTAAGGAATGATTTTTTATGCAGTCTAATTTTCCACCTTATGCAGAAGAGCTTCATTAAAACCACATGTTTATTCAAGGATCAAGCACAGAATTTATTGGATCATTTGGGTAGCAAAATCAGATGATAAAGAATCAATTCTTCTCACCTTATTTTTTCTAACCTTAAACCAAGGGCATCCATGATGTTCTAGGTGAGAATTCAAATAAAATAATTATCACTTTCTATAGCACTCATGGGGGGAATGGGAGGTAAATAAATATTTTTATCCTCCAGATTTTGTTAAAAAAAAGAAAAACATTGCAATTGCTCTTTTCATAATTATCTACGTACTTGAGAATAATTTTTTTTATCAATACGGCCAATTGAAATGGCAGAGTTGATTAGATTTTGTTTTGTTTACCAGAAATAAAACTTGTTCTTCTTCCATTTAATCATTCAGTAAATATTAGAGAAGCTTTTTGTTTGTTTTTTAAATAATCAGTATAGGACAGGTTTTCATGGCCAGGAGAGAATTCTCAGATAGTTCTGATTGCTTTTCCATGTACTGACTTCCTGACCCGTGCTGTTCAAAACCTCTGCTGCTTGCTGTCTTTTCATCAGGTTAAATAGCTGGGGGAAAAAAGTACATTTTGTGAAGTCTATTTATTTTTATCACCACTCATTTTTAGAGACTGGATAAGCAGAAGCACTCAGGAAAATAATTACCTTGGACTGTTTCTCAAAAAAAAAAAAAAAAAAATCACTTCGGCGTTAAACTAGGATTAGAAAATTCTCAGAAAGTGGTTCGATTTTGGAAGAAGTTTCCACCAGATTGAGCACCTCATTTACCTCAACAATACTTTCACACCTCATTTTCTCTTCCAGTGATGCTGTCCATTCCAGGGCCCCATTGCACATAAAACTTAAGTATTCAGAATGTTGTCAACAAGAATGTTTACTTGTCTAGTCATGTTTAGCTTAGGAAAATAAATGCAACAGAAATACCACTGTACTTCCTAAAGCACTCTGAAAAATAAGATATTGAGCTTCAGTACAGAGAATTTCTACAACCTAACCTAGAATTTTGCCTCCAAGATATGGAAATTTGTAAATTTTCTACCACACTTTGCCAGACATTCTTTTTAAGGAAACAATTACACTATTTACAAAATCACTAGGGTGTAGGATCTAGAAGCAACAGCTGCAGGGACTATTAAAAGGATAGATTGTACCATTACAGTCCTTGTGCTAGAGCTCCAGGCTGGGCAACAATCTTTTCAGCTACTCCTGCATAGCAGAACCCACGCTGGCAGAAGCCTCACCTACAAACTGAAGACATACGTGCTCCTGAATTTCTGTTCTTATGATTCAGAAGGTGTGCAGCTTAACTGAAGTTGGAAAAAAATGAAAAATGAAATATAGATCCATATTGTATTTATTCTTCAATGAAATAAATTATTTACTGTGAATTCAGTATATCTATGACAAGGACATAAATTAATATATGACTGACAGATGAATGTATAGATAAATATATATATGATATATTCAAGTAGCTTTGTTTAACCTATTATAAACAAAAATGCCACTTGAAAGAAGTCAAGCTTCACAGCTGTCCCAAGAGCAGACACTAGAACAGATGACCTATGTGTTGAAACTTAAAACTAATATGAAGAAGTTACTGTGGAGAAATGTTCATCCCAGGTTTGATGAAGGAAAAAATTCACTCCTACAAGGACCCCGGCGCTATCTTGATGTGTATTATTCAGATTCCTATCTGGGCTCAATAACTCAAAGGACATGCTTTAAAGCTGCCCCATATGCAACCTAGGTAGCATATTGAAAAGCAGAGACATTACTTTGCTGACTAAGGTCCGTCTAGTCAAGGCTATGGTTTTTCCTGTGGTCATGTATGGATGCGAAAGTTGGACTATGAAGAAAGCTGAGCGCCGAAGAATTGATGCTTTTGAACTGTGGTGTTGGAGAAGACGCTTGAGAGTCCCTTGGACTGCAAGGAGATCCAACCAGTCCATTCTAAAGGAGATCAGCCCTGGGTGTTCTTTGGAAGGAATGATGCTAAAGCTGAAACTCCAGTACTTTGGCCACCTCATGGGAAGAGTTGACTCACTGGAAAAGACTCTAATGCTGGGTGGGACTGGGGGCAGGAGGAAAAGGGGACGACAGAGGATGAGATGGTTCGAAGGCATCACCGACCGGATGGATGTGAATCTGAGTGAACTCCGGGAGTTGGTGATGGACAGGGAGGCCTGGCGTGCTGCGATTCATGGGGTCGCAAAGAGTTGGACATGACTGAGTGACTGAACTGACTGATGCCTTATAAATAGGGCACCCAGAACCACCTTAAAAAAATTCATTACCATAAAAGTGAAGTTCATCTTCAATGCATCCTATTTATCTACTTTATTCACTCCCATTCCTTGCTATAACTTTCAACATTTTTTTTCATGGAATACATAAAAATGCATTTTATTATTATATACAAAGACACCATCCAGATTTCCCCCCTAGTTCAGATTGTGTAGAATTGTAAACCATTGCTGTATGTTAACTTTCAACCTTTTAAGCCACCACTTCTGAAAAATAAGGACTTGCTGATGCAGCATCTTCTTCTAGGTAAAAGGAATTTGTGCTTATTTTTCAACTACTTATATATGCATTTTGATACTTTGATCTCAAAATATAAAATGAAATGTGCTTTTATTTATCAGAGTAATTTAAGATAGGAAGTGGAAAGAAGGATAATTTTGTGGAAGTCTTCTGTTACACGAAGAAATAATGTATTCTAGGATAACAGAATGTTGGTACAGAGATTTAACCTATTTCCTTAAGTTTTAAATTTTAGCATATATAAAGTTAATCACAAACTGATGAAATCCCATCTTGTTCTATGTTGCAAAACATTTCTCTGTCTCCTTGAAAGAAATGACTGTTAAACCAAAATGATTACAGTTTCTTATTAGGGAAATAGCACAATGGGCCAGATGTTTTTCATTCATTCATTCATTTCTGGTGTATTTATGCAAGCATTAGTTGCTCTTATTATATACCAGGCATTTTTTACCCAAAGAATGTCCTAAAATGTCCTAAAATGATCAGACTCAAGTTGGAGGAGAACTTCTGGTAAAGAAAATCCTCATTAATCAGTATTTCAACAGATGTGGGGTGTGTGTTTGTGTGTGTGTGTGTGGTAAAGATGCTCTAACAGTGAAAAAACTTGCACACTAAATTTGACTGTCAACCCTGATGCCTATTAACAGAGTTCTCATTAGAATATTCCTTAATATTTTTGTTATATTTTTCTTGTATGTAAAATGGGGATCATAATCATCTCACAGAGTTGTTACAAGGATAAAATGATTAAAATATTTAAATTACTTAGATAATTGAATGAAATAGATATATTAACTGGTACATACAAGTTATCTTTTTTAAAAACTATGTATTCAATATCATTTAGCAGGTGAGATGGTTAGTTTTTTGTGTCAACCTGGCTAGGCTATTGTACCCAGTTATAATCAAGTGCAAATCTAGGTGTTGCCATAAATAGATGTGGTAAATACATTGAGTCAGTTTGACTGAGTCAGTGAAAGTAGCTCAGTTGCATTCCACTCTTTGTGACCCCATGGACTATACAATCCATGGAATTCTCCAGGCCAGAATACTGGGTAACCTTTCCTATTTCCAGGGGATTTTCCCAACCCAGGGACTGAACCCAGGTCTCCTGCATTGCAGGTGGATTCTTTACCAGCTGCCCCACAAAAAAAAAAGCCCAAGAATACTGGAGTGGGAAGCTTATCCCTTTGCCAGCAGATCTTCCCCACCCAGGAATCAGACCTGGGTCTCCTGCATTGCAGGCGGATTCTTTACCAACTGAGCTATCAGAGAAGCATAAGTGAAAGTGAAAGTCACTCAGTACTGTCCCATTCTTTGCGACCCGATGGACTATACAGTCCATGAAAGTCTCCAGGCCAGAATACTGGAGTGGGTAGCCTATCCCTTCTCCAGCAGATCTTCCTGACCCAGGAATTGAACTAGGATCTCCTGCATTGCATTCTTTACCAACTGAGTTACCAGGAAAGCCCTGTATAGAATCAGTTGGTTTTAAGTAAAAGCCATGGTGCCTTCAATCATATGAATGGTTCTCATCTGATCAGCTGACAGCCCTAAGAGCAAAAACTAAGGCTTTCCAGCAGAAGAGGAAATTATACTCAATATTGGTATATTAATTCCTGCCTAAATTTCCAGGCTTTTGGCATGCCCTACAAACTTTTGGACTAGCCTGGCCAGTCCCAACAATCATGAGTGCCAGTTTCTTAAAATGAATCAAGCATATGTATGTGCACAGACACTAATGCACTACTGATTCTACTTCCTATAAATATGAAACATATATATGTATATTTGCATACGTATATATTATGTATATTCTGCCAGTATTATTTCTTCTGTTTCTCTGGTGATTTTGACTGATACAGTAGGGGAAACACAATATGGATTTTCTATTAATAAACTGTATGCTTTAGTTTTGTTTTCTGCCTGATAATCAGCCATCTGTGCTTCAGTCGCAAACCACCTAAATAAAATTTCACATGTGTAATAGCATCAGTGACTAAGAAATGATAGAAGTTTTGATGAGTAGAGAAGACAATGTGTATTGTAAAGGCATAGCCCTAAAATGATTTAAAACAAAAAAGAAACCTACAGCCCTGTAATGACAGCCCTGTATGTCTCCTTTCTCAAAGTGTTCCCTCTGAGCCATACACTTTGCTTATTTTCCCTTTTTTCTCTTTCTCCTTCCTCCTTTCCAAGGTGCTGTATTCTTCTATGCATTGCCCTAACATGCTTGATTCCATTTATATGCAAAGTAATTTAATTTTATTTCCTATCAGTATTAAGCAGTGCACATAATCCCATGTATAATTCTATATCCTCAAGCATGTCAAAATCATTATACCAAAGATAAAAAATTGGTCTTGCTTTTAGAAAGTTACTATCACACAGAATTGCATCTTACCTTGATTAACATCATAGCTTAACACCATAGCTCACCATTTTGTTCAGCTATTTATAGTCTTTTATTATGTTTTATAATATTTAAGTAATAAATCCTAATATACTCAATTTATTTTATACCATATAGCTTTTGGTCTAATAGTAAATAGAATATTTCTATTTCCTTTTTAATTATGTTTTGCTGATATAAAAGAAAGATATTTAATTTTATTGCAAAATTATTGACTCTTTTGAACTGTGGTGTTGGAGAAGACCCTTGAGAGTCCCTTGGACTGCAAGGAGATCAAATCAGTCAATCCTAAAGGAACTCAATCCTGAATATTCACTGGAAGGACTGATGCTGAAGCTGAAGCTCCAATACTTTGGCCACCTGATGAGAAGACCTGACTCATTGGAAAAGACTCTGATGCTAGAAAAGATTGAAGGCTGGAGGAAAAGAGGATGACAGAGGATGAGATGGTTGGATGGCATCACTGACTCGATGGACATGTATTTGAATAAGCTCTGGGAGTTGGTGATGGACAGGGAAGCCTGGCGTGCTGCACTGCACGGGCTGGTAAAGAGTCGGACACAACTGAACGACTGAACTGAACTGAATGTTACCGTATCCAATTATTGGAATAAATTGTTAATTTTAACTTAGAGACTCCTTTGCATTTTGTGGAAATATTTTGTTGTTGCTGTTCAGTCACTAAGTTGTGACCAACTCTTTGTGACCTCATGGACCACAGAATGCCAGGCCTCCTTGTCCTTTATCTCCCAGAGTTTGCTTAAACTCATGTTCACTGAGTTGGTGATACCATCCAACCATCTCATCCTCTGTAACCCCCTTCTCCTGCCCTCAGTCTTTCCCAGCATCAAGGTCTTTTCTACTGAGTTGACTCTTCGCATCAGGTGGCCAAAGTATTAAAGCCTCAGCTTCAGCAACAGTCCTTCCAATGAATATTCAAGGTTTATTTTCTTTAGGATTGACTGGCTTGATTTCCTTACTGCCCAAGGGAATCTCAAGAGTCTTCTACAACAACACCATAATTTGAAAGAATCAATACTTCAACATCCAGCCCTGTTATGGTCCAACTCTCACATCTGTACAAAATTTTAGGTCCTATTTAATTTTTGTAGCCCTCTTTATAATTTCTAAGATTTTATTTCTTATTTCAATAAAAATTAAACAATCATTAAATTGTATGCATCTAAAATTTGGAAACTGTAAAGCAAAATAAAATTGCAAGTTGAAATTTTTAAGTTAAATTTTTATTTCTAATTTAATTTAATTTCTGTTGAGAATGTTATCTGTGAGATCCTGATTCTCAGAAATTTGTTATGGTTTACTTTAGATGTATCATATGGCTTTAAATATCAGAGTATTTTTAATTATATGGAAATAATTGCCAAAATAGTTAGCTAAAAACTTGAGTAGTATGGCTTATGGGGAGTGGAAAGTTAAGAAGATGCTATTTCTATGTATACACTTTGAAAGTCTATTTAACTCTGTAAAATGTTTGAATGTATAGCTTCTTAAATCTGATTTTGCTTTTTTGGAGAGGGAACCTTAAATGAATGCTTATTCATATTCTGTGCCATTTTAAATTTATAGCCACACTTCAGTTATACTTTAGCTTTGCTTTTACACTTTGTTTTATTTTTGATATTGGTGATTCACTGGTTGTAAATGTTGCAGATATCTTTCCTTAGTCAGTTCTTGTCTACTTATGCTACCTATCAGCATCTATTTTTCATCTTAGTATTTGCCTCTAAGATCTTGTTCAGGTAGCCTGTCTTTAGCCTTATATCACAGATATGTTCTCCTATATTTTCTTCCTTCAGCTCTATGCTTACCTATAGTCTACCTCTATAGGTAAGATAAAATAGGGATGTATATTTATTTTTAAAATTTCATTGAGAAATAATTAACATGGAATATTATATTGGTTTCAGGTATGCAGTAATGATTATATATTTGCATGTATTGCAAAAAACTTGACACAATCAGTATAGTTAATATCCATCACCATATGTATATATATACACATATATATATGTACACTTTCTGTGGGTATGAAGAGACCCTTTAACATCTATTCCCTTAGCAACTTTCAGATCTACAATAAACCATTATTAACTTTAGTTAACATGTTGTACATTATATTTCAAGGACTTATTTATTTTATACTGAAAAATTGTACCTTTTGACCACCTTCACTCATTTTGCCCACCCCTCATCCCCCACTCTGGCAACCACTAATCTGTTTTCTGTATTGAGTTCATTATGTTTTTCAAATTTAATTTTTAATCAAACTGTAATGTAAATTAAACAGAACAGCGGATCCAGATCTTTCTACATATTTAGCTATGAAATCTTAGGTAATATTCTCAAACTCTAAAATGTTCATTTGTAAAATTTGTAGTGTCATCTATGTAATAGGGTTGCCACAAAGATTTAGTTGTAGAGCATGTCATATTCTTAATACAATGTCCAACACACAGTGAACACTAAATAGATATAGGTTAAAAATACACACGACTGAAAATTTATTCCTAAAATATTTAGAAAGTTTTTCTAATAGCTACTTTGCATCCTGTTAAGTTAATGCCTTCTCACTAAAATGTACAGGAGATTAATGTACTCTCTTAAAAGTTAAGGCACAGAATTGACAGGATATACAGTTAATAAAATAAAACTATTAAAAGATCAATACAGGTGTGTAGAGGCTTAAGAATTAGAATTAATGTTCAATTAATTAATTGAATTACTAATTAATATTCAATTAGTAACCATTAAGAATTTAGTGTTTTATTGATATATGTCCTATTTGTAGCATAAGATGTTGAGTATACTTAATTTACTTTCCAGTAAAACTATAAGAATAATTGTGTCTATTGCTTTTCTTTGTGTTTATTACTCATCTTCTGACTGTAGCATTCTTTGGTTCTGAACTGCAAGTCCTGAACTGAATGCATTGAATCATTTTATTGCTCTTTTCCCTCCTGATTGGTGCAGAAATAAACCTATTTCACTCTCTGACTGGTCTCGCTGAACATCAACAAATGCTTATTTTCAGTTTGAAGCTTAATAGTATGTTCCACAGTTGAGAAACACTCATATTTAAGGAAAAGATATTTTTAAGCTTTGATAGAGACTATTTGAAATGCAAATTTTATTTTCATTTTCTAAGAGACCACACTGGGAATAAAGTTGAACAGTATTGTTTATAAAATGGTATAAATATTTATTTTGAGAATTTTATAGACAAGCTAATTGACTTTTATTAATAGGAATGTTTTACTTAAAATTAAATATATTAATTCTCCCTCTCTCCTTGTGGGCAGGATATGAGGCGGGAGGAGAGAAACAAGTAATTCTTTAAGTTTAAGACATTTCTAATCTTTTTGAGAAAATCGTTCTTTCTAATCTCACTCTTTTACCAGCTGAGCCACCAGAGAAGTCCTCTAATCTCACTCATATGTCGTTATTGTTGCTTTTGCTCCCCTTTGTTGTTCAGTCACTAAGTCATGTCCGACTCTTCGTGACTCCATGGACTGAAGCATGTCAAGCCTCCCTGTCCCTCAGCATCTCCCGGAGTTCACCCAAGTTCATGTCCGCTGAGTCAGTGATTCTTTCCAACTATCTCATCCTCTGCCACCCTCTTCTCCTTTTGCCTTCAATCTTTCCCACCATCATGGTCTTTTCCAATGAGTCAGCTCTTCACATAAGATGGCCAACGTACTGGAGCTTCAGCATCAGTCTTTCCAATGACTATTCAGGTTTATTTCTCTCAGGATTGACTGGTTTGATCTCCTTGCTGTTCAAGGGACTCTCAAAAGTCTTTCCAGCACCGCAATTTGAAAGCATGAGTTCTTCAGTGCTCAGCCATCTTTATGGTGCTACTCTCACATTGTACATGGCTACTGGAAAGGCTATAGCTTTGACTATGTGGATCTTTGTTGGCAAAAGTGATGTTCTTGTTTTTAATATGCTATTTAGGTTTGTCATAGCCTTCCTTCCAAGAAGCAAGTGTCTTTTAATTTAATGGCTGAAGCCTCCATCCATAGTGATTTTTGGAGACCATGAAGAGAAAATCTTTCCTGCTTCGACTTTTTCCTCTTCTATTTGCCATGAGTGATGGGAACAGAGTCCATGATCTTATTTTTTTTATATGGAGTTTTAAGCCAGCTTCTTCACTCTACTCTTTCACTCTCATCAAGAGGCTCTTTAGTTCCTCTTGTTTCTGCTATTAGTGTGGTGTCATCTGAATATCTGAGGTTGTTGATATTTCTCCTTGCAACCTTAATTGCAGCTTTTAACTCATCTAGCCCAGCCTTTCACATGGTGTACTCTGCGTATAAGTTAAATAAACAGGGTGACAGTATACGTCTTTGTTGTACTTCTTTCCCAATTCTGAATCAATCAGTCAGTTCATGTAAGGTTCTAGCTGTTGCTTCTTGACCCACATACAGGTTTCTCAGGAAACAGATAAAATGATCTGGTATTCCCAGCTCTTTAAGAATTTTCCACAGTTTGTTGTGATCTACACAGTCAAAGGCTTTCATGTAATCAATGAAACAGAAGTGAATGTTTTTCTGGAATTCCCTTGCTTTATCTGTGATCCAGCAAATGTTGGCTGGTTCCTCTGCTTTTTCTAAACCCAGCTTTTGGAAGCCCTCTATTTAAGTACTGCTGAAGCCTAGCTTGAAGGATTTTGAGCATAACCTTAGTAGCATGGAAAGTGAGTGCAATTGTCCAGTAGTTTGAACATCCTTTAGCACTGCCTTCCTTTGGAATTGGGAATTGTTTCCATTACCTTTGTGCAAATAACAACTAATGTTTATTGAACATTTGCTGTATACTGATCACTATAGTAAATGCTTTACCTACATCATCTCATTTAATCCAGACAACAAATAGCTCTTTTTCTAACAATGGTTTTCTCTAATTTACATATAAAAGCCCTGAAAATATTGGGAACAAGAAATGCATTGCCTAGAACCTTAGAGGCAGTGATTCTTGAAGGTATACTTTATAGCCAGGTATTACTTGATATTGCGCCATACTCTTTTTACAAACAAAAATGGATAGTTAGTTACTGTGTGCCCAGAGATGTGCTTTCCACAGAATTGGTATTGACTCCTGAACCTTCACCACTGAAACTAATTTTGAATTACATAAGCATACTTTAAAAAAAAATAGGGGTATTCTTCAACTGAAAACATATGCTGAATATAGATATTTAGTGTTTTGGGGGAGACTAGCTTATTGTTTCCCCAAAAAACAATTAACTGGGAAAAAACTCTCTTGTTGCTTGATCAAGCCTCAGATCAACAAAGCCATATCTTCATCCAAAGGGAAAAAAAATAGAGTCTGCATGCATTTTTACAAGTAATAATGCACCTCAAATCTTTCCAGTATTCTATGAAATAACTTTTCCACAGTCCACCTGCTGAGTCTGAACCAATGCTTTTTTTTATGTGAATAGTTCTGATGTTGCTTAGTCCAATGACTTCAATCAAAAGTCCATTCCCCGCATAACCTAACTAGAAAAATTCACTATCTTCCATTACTGCTAATCTCTTTTCTTGTTTACAGGTTGCTAGAGGTGAGGAATTTTCAGGGTCGGGGACTAGTGGCTGCTAGGAGAAACTGAAGAGTTTGAAGTTATGATAGATCAGATTCATCTTGTCTGAGTCTCTCAGAATATTTTAAAGAATTTTCTCTGCAGGATGAAGTGAGAGTTCTTTGACAGGCTGGATTGTTTGAAATTAATTTTCTGCATGCAGTTTGATTTTACGTAGAGTAAGTGTGTTGTTCTTAGGTTGATAAGAACCAGTATCTCTTTTTGCACACTACCCTCTGGCAGAAAGTTATATACCTCAGAAACTATGATCATTCTTTCAAGGCCTAGCACAGTATTTAGCTTATTGCAATAGTAATTTACTAAATGTTAAGGAAGCATTTAGCATCATCCAAGATTTCCACTCATTCTGGAATGGGCCTATTGTCTTATTTATTCAAAAGAGTCGTTGTAACTTTAAAAGAGAATTCTTGATGAAGCAGCATATGGCTTAAGCATTACAAGAGCTTGACTCTTTTGGTCTCATTAATGTAATGTCTTTTCCAATGAGTCAACTCTTCGCATGAGGTGGCCAAAGTACTGGAGCTTCAGCTTTAGCATCATTCCTTCCAAAGAAATCCCAGGGTTGATCTCCTTCAGAATGGACTGGTTGGATCTCATTGCAGTCCAAGGGACTCTCAAGAGTCTTCTCCAACACCACAGTTCAAAAGCATCAATTCTTAGTGCTCAGCCTTCTTCACAGTCCAACTCTCACATCCATACACGACTACTGGAAAGACCACAGCCTTGACTAGATGGACCTTAGTCGGCAAAGTAATGTCTCTGCTTTTGAATATACTATCTAGGTTGCTCATAACTTTCCTTCCAAGGAGTAAGCGTCTTTTAATTTCATGGCTGCAGTCACCATCTGCAGTGATTTTGGAGCCCAAAAAAATAAAGTCTGATACTCTTTCCACTGTTTCCCCATCTATTTCCCATGAAGTGATGGGACCAGATGCCATGATCTTCGTTTTCTGAATGCTGAGCTTTAAGCCAACTTTTTCACTCTCCTCTTTTACTTTCATCAAGAGACTTTAGTTCCTCTTCACTTTCTGCCATAAGGGTGGTGTCATCTGCATATCTGAGGTTATTGATATTTGATATACTGGCAATCTTGATTCTAGCTTGTGTTTCTTCCAGTCCAGCGTTTCTCATGATGTACTCTGCATACAAGTTAAATAAGCAGGTGACAATATACAGCCTTGATGTACTCCTTTTCCTATTTGGAACCAGTCTGTTGTTCCATGTCCAGTTCTAACTGTTGCTTTGATGCTGGGAGGGATTGGGGGAAGGAGAAGAAGGGGATGACAGACAATGAGATGGCTGAATGGCATCACTGACTCGATGGACGCAAGTCTGAGTGAACTCCGGGAGTTGGTGATGGACAGGGAGGCCTGGCGTGCTGTGATTCATGGGGTCGCAAAGAGTCGGACATGACTGAGCGACTGAACTGAACTGAACTGAACTGAACTGAATGTAACATTGCGCTTATGATTTCAGAGAAACATAGCATTTTCCTAAGCAAAGAAAGACCTTACAAATTGTGTGACCAGATTGTTTCATATTACAAATAAGAAAGCAGATTCAGAAAGTGGCTTGCAGAACGCTGGACATCTATTCCTACCACACATGCAAGTGCAAACACAAATACACACAGGCTTTATTACTTCACTGATTACCATTATTTTCAACCTTTGTATTTCAGGTTAGATTCATTTCCTCTAATAAAAATTCCTTAGCTTTGCAACTAGATTATTTCTTCCTGCTATGCCTTTCTCCTGCCATGACATTTACCACAATTTATAGCTTATTTAATTACCAGCCTGCCCCCACCAGACTCTAAGTGTTCAGTGTTAGGGACTCTGTCTGTGTTGTTCCTGGTCATACGTCAGGGAAGCTTGCACAGTTTAAGGTCATATGGCATATGCTCAATAAATATTTGATGAATGAATAAACATAGGAATTAATGAAACTTTAACTCAAGACTTAGAGACCCATCATTACCCATCCAGAGCTTCTGAAGCTGTGTCTGCAGTTTCCTGATTGCCAGTATATTTTACACAATGTTATTTTTATTGTTTCCTTCTTCCCAGTGGATATTTCAACAATATATTTTACTGAAAATAATTTCTTTTAGTGTAATAGTATTTTATTTTGCTCTGTTTCCCACAAGGATCATCAGAAGAAGTGTGTGTGGTTTCTTTAAGCTAGCTGGTAAGACAAATTTTACAGATGAGAAAGAATCTTGGATCATGTTAATCACTATAAATCACAGGAAGGGCATACATCTTGCTAACTATAGCTAGTCGGATGCTAATCAGAGGCTCATTAGCTTTAAAAATATCAACCTTGTATGATTTCTGTGCTATATATGTTCTCAGAAGACTAATGAGTTACATTATAGATATCTAACCAAGACCCACATATAAATGTATTTTCCCACTACTTGGATATTGCACAAAATATGTCAGGAAAGTTAAAGCAAATGACAAAGTTCTACTGAAAAAAATATCCACTTTATATTACCCTAATATTACTGGGGACAGAGGAAGAAGGGAAAATGAGGTGGAAATAGCAAATTACCTGCAATCATAGAGCATTATTAATTATTCTTAATTTAGGCTTATAGAAAAACATGAATTTCTACCATAGAAATGCTAATCTTAAGATAATATTAAAATTATACCACCACTCAAAAATAACTATACCTGATAAAAGAGTCACAACAATATAAGCTCATGATAAAAATGCTTGATCATGAATGAATAAGTAGTTGTCCCTAGTCAAATCATTTATTACCTATTTGTAGTTAACCTTCCTAAGCCATAATTTTCTGATATGGAAAATTGGAATAATAATAATCCCACCTAAAAGGTTTATTATAAGGTTTAATAATGAAAAAACCTATAAGATAGTGTCAGCCACAAAGTGAACCTCCGGTAAATATTAGCCATTATTGTTTGCTTAAGTATCTAGATTTAGTGTACAAGACGACTCAGATGTACATCTATTACCATTTATGCTACAATCACACTATTTCTAAAATGGCAAACTAAATTCTTGAAATTATTCCTGTTTTAGAAAAACAAAGCATTATTTTTTTCATAGTAACAGATAAGCAAGAAATGGGAGTTCTAATACCATCTCCAGGACTGTTTGTTTTCTTTTTTTCTGAGCCTCTATCATTGTATAGTTTATTTCCCCAGTGGTTAAAGGATTGGAAGTGAAAAGAACATAAACATAGATATACAGCCTAGAAAACAAGAATCCCAGTGTTATTTGAAGTAATTTCAAGAGGATTTCAGCAAACTCATTTCTCATCAGTCCAAACACCCTTTGGGATTTGGGATTTTACACAAATCCTAATGGTCAACTTACTCTGGCAATATGAACTAACCTAATTTAACTATGTTATATGGACATTACTCCAATTAGCTAATCCCCTCTCGCTACAAAAAAAAACCCAAAAAACAGAAATACAAAATTAAAAAAAAAAAACCACCATAATTCAGTTCTAGACATGCTTCTATTTCCTCCCAGGCACTCACATTTCCTGTGCCTCAGTATCTTTTGCTTAAATGGAAATTAAACTGCTAAATATGAAAGAGTAACAAGACAGCTGAACAATTTGCGAAACTAAATTCATGGGTTGCTGCTAATTTGCATAATGCTGCCCCATATAAAGTCCGTTAAGATGGACCCCTCTTAAAGTAAGAATGTGAGGTAATCACCAAATCATTAACTATTTACAAAGAAGCAACTCTATCCTCTAATCTGGAATGGAGGTCAGGGAAAATGAAAAGTAGGAAGATTCAGTGGCTTACCCAAAATAACATATTGCAGTATACAAACATATGTGGAGTAAAAGCACACAGCAGCGTCACATGGTGGTTCAGACAGCAAAGAAT
Source organism: Capra hircus (assembly GCF_001704415.2). Taxonomy (NCBI): domain Eukaryota; kingdom Metazoa; phylum Chordata; class Mammalia; order Artiodactyla; family Bovidae; genus Capra; species Capra hircus. The sequence continues at coordinate 28,055,434 of NC_030821.1, read as the reverse complement.
CTGCCTGCAGTGCAGGAGATGCAGGTTTGATTCCTGGGTTGGGACGATCCCCTAGGAAGGGAATAACAACCCACTCCAGTATTCTTGCCGGAGAAACCCCATGGACAGAAGAGCCTGGCAGCCTACAGCCATGGGGTCACAAAGAGTCAACTGAGTGACTAACAGACACACAACAACATAAAACAACAATTCAACAGATGTCAAAGAAAAGAGCGTGTAATACAGGGAATTAAGATGTAAGAAGCAGTCAAGAAAAACAAACACCCTGAATTAACAAAACTTCCCAGGAAGAATTTCCCCAGGTGACATTTCAAAAAAGGAAATGATGATTCCACATTATACAAGCAGAGTTTCCCAGTATATAAACAAGTATATAGCAGTAGATAATACTGCAAATGTAAAGAAAACTTCTAAATGCATTAAAATGCCTTTTTTTGTTTCTTTTCTCCCAGAGAGAAAACCTGAAGCATTTATATTCTACTTGGAATAAGTTTTGCCACAAACACTTTTTTTAGTGTGGATAGGTGGAGCAAAAAGCAAACAGAAACTTTTCTTGAGCCTAATATATTTTGGTACATATTTTTAAGACATGTAAATGAGTTGTGAAAGGGAAAGTATCAAGTCAACTTTATAGTCAAAAATAATTATTCACAGAGAATATTGTAACTTGTCAACAGCCCAATGTTGCTGAAGATCATCTATTCCAAATTTTCTGGGGTATTTACATATTTCAAACAGGAAACCCAAAACTGGAATTCTCTTCTTAAAACTAGCATTTTGGGCCACTGTCCAAAAAAGAAAGATTGCCCCTACATGAAGGATAATAATATCTAATTAAGAAAATGAACTCTGTACAATTGCCTGGGTAATAATGACTACTATATTTTATATACTATGGTATTGGCTTCCCTGGTGACTCAGTGATAAAGAAAACACCTGCCAATGTAGGGGACACGGGTTCAATCTCTGGGTCAGGAAGATCCCATGGAGAAGGAAATGGCAACCCACTCCAGTATTCTTGCCTGAGAAATTCCATGGACAGAGGAGCCTGGCAGGCTACAGTCCATGGGATCAAAAAAGTGTTGGACACGACTTAGCCTCTAGAGAACAGCAACTTTTGTATTACAGTAGATCAGTCAAAGTGAATTTACATCAAAAACATCTGTATTTGTACATATTAACAAGAATAGATACAGAATGCTAGAAACAGAAGTTTTTTGTTTATTGTTTTTCATTTTTGGGTAAGTAAAGCAATATAGGGCTTACCGTTAACAGTGTAATCACTTTGAGGTGATAGTGATTTATGTGTTAGTCAACAGGGCAATACTCATCCTGTCTCCAGGATTTTATGCTTAGAGATGATCTGAGTAAAATGTGACTGATTCTTAACTCAAGATCAAATTTGCTTTATTGATGAAATTTTTCTCCTGTTTTCTAAAAGGGTGTATTGATAAGTGGTATTATTCAAATACTATCTACCACCATTATGATACCTCATTTACAATTGGCAATCTGAGTTGATTAGCCTCAAAGGAGAAGGCGATGGCACCCCACTCCAGTACTCTTGCCTGGAAAATCCTGTGGATGGAGGAGCCCGGTGGGCTGCAGTCCCTGGGGTCGGAAAGAGTTGGACACGACTGAGCAACTTCACTTTCACTTTTCACCTTCATGCATTGGAGAAGGAAATGGCAACCCACTCCAGTGTTCTTGCCTGGAGAATCCGAGGGATGGGGGAGCCTGGTGGGCTGCCGTCTATGGGGTTGCACAGAGTCGAACACGACTGAAGTGACTTAGCAGTAGCAGCAGCATACCTGTATTTTTAAAAGGAATATAAAGCTGCCCCTCCCCTATCAGACCCCTACTACAACTAGTCTGGATTAAATAGAAATCTGATGACTATGGAACTTGATAAGAATATTAACAAAATTGAGCTTGAAGTGTCCTTTTTCAAATATCACCTTGGGTACTGAAAATTAAGTATGACTCAGAGCATTACCTTTGAAATCGAAAGACTGGCTGATGGAAATGTAGGGAAAAAATGTGTAACTTATATATGTGATATGTTTATATTTAGAACCTGAGTGCATATCAGCTAGATTGATTAGCCTATTTACGCACCTGAGCAACAGAATAAAGTAGATTGACAGAAAAATAAATGAGGGATTAAGGAATTATCATAAAAGTGAATTTGCATAACAGATATGTTATTTTTCCATTCATGTGGACAAATTGTCATTTAACCAATGCAGCTGTACCTTGCAGATGATATATGAAATCAAAATACTTAACCATTCCTTTCAACATCTTGCCATGTTAACTGGAATATATTCATTCCAACATATTGCCATATTAATTGGAATACTTTTCACACTATTTAGCTATGAAACATGACATCAAAACTTAAGATTAACTGCTCACTGGTAATTTAGACAATAAAGGTCACATTTGAGTTTGGAAAGAAAACTATGGCCTAGGAAAATCATGAACCGCAAGTGCAATAAAATCAAAACTGTGTAAGATCTGCAAAAGAGTTGGTAATTTTGAATTTTAATATTTTATACTCAGCAAATAAAATGTTATCTTTTAGGGTAAACATTTCCATTAAAGTTAGATTTTATATATAGTTTTGAGAATGCTTTGATATTTACTAATCTACAAAGTTTTTTGTGGCCCTACACTGTTGAGATTTTCTACAGAATACATTTTTAAGAAAATTTTATCACTAATACAATGACACAGTTAATGAAACATATAACAATTTATCAGTTAGGATTTGGGTCAGCTGCATGAAACAAAAATTCAAAACAAATAGTGGCTTAAATAAGGGAGATATATTTCTTCTTTCCCATAAAATAAGATTCCTTCAATATTTCTACTTTACCACCTTGACTAAATTGGTTCCTTTTCCAAGGGTACCTATAGTTCAGGAGACTTCCCGTGGTTTGCATTATAAGAAACGAGAAAGACAGAAGAAAGAATTCTCATTTCACTAAAATTCACTCCCATACCTTTCTCTACGTGCCCCAAACACTTTTACATGAATTTCACTGGAAAGAAACTGGTCACATGTCACCCCTAGCTATATGGAATTATGGAAATGTGGTCTTTTAGGTGTTTTTTTTGCAACCTACATAACCTACATGAAAGTGAAAATTCTATTAATAAAAAAAGAAGAATTCATATTAAATAAAAAGATATGGAAGAGTTGGACTATAAAGAAAGCTGAGTGCCGAAGAATTGATGCTTTTGAACTGTGGTGTTGGGGAAGACTCTTGACAGTCTCTTGGACTGCAAGGAGATCCAACTAGTCCATCCTAAAAGAAATCAGTTTTGAATGTTCATTGGAAGGACTGATGCTTAAGCTGATACTCCAATATTTTGGCCACCTGATGCAAAGAACTGATTCATTTGAAAAGACCCTGATGCTGGGAAAGATTGAAGGTGGGAGGAGAAGGGGATGACAGAGGAGGAGATGGTTGGGTGGCATCATGGACTCAATGGACATGAGTTCGAGTACAGGGAGTTGGTGATGGACAGCAAAGCCTGGGGTGCTGTGGACCATGGGGTTGCAAAGAGTCAGACATGACTGAGCAACTGAACTGAACTGAAAAAGATGTGTGCTGTGCTTAGTTGCTCAGTCATGTCCAACACTTTGCGACCCCACAGACTGTTGTCCACCAGGCTCCTCTGTCCATGGGATTCCCCAGGCAAGAATACTGGAGTGAGTAGACATTTCCTTCTCCAGGGAATCTTCCCAATCAGGGGGGTCGAACCCAGGTCTCCTTCATTGCAGGCAGATTCTTTACCATCTGAGCCACCAGGGAAGCTCAAAAAGATATAATCAGCTATAATGTTTTGATTTATATACACCTTTGTTTGGGCCTTATCTTTTTCATTTTACCGTAATCTAACTTTTTAAAAATAAAGTGATAAGTCCTTAGGACAGCGTCATGGCTGCTCATGCAATGTGAAAGAAGCCTAGAGTAAGTTTCCTAAGGAAAACTGTCTGCAGTATCATTTTTTGGATTCCCAGGTGGCCCAGTGGTAAACCATCTGCCTGCCAATGTAGGAGATGAGATTTTAATCCCTGGGTTGGGAAGATCCCCTGGAGGGAGAAATAGCAACCCACTCCAGTATTCTTACTGGAGTCCTTATTCTTACTGTCCTTGCTGCTGCTGCTGCTAAGTTGCTTCAGTCGTGTCTGATTCTGTGCGACCCCATAGACGGCATCCCACCAGGCTCCCCCATCCTTGGGATTCTGCAGGCAAGAACACTGGAGTCTGTTGCCATTTCCTTCTCCAATGCATGAAAGTGAAAGTGAAGTCACTCAGTCGTGTCCGACTCTTAGCGACCCCATGAACTGCAGCCCACCAGGCTCCTCCATCCACGGGATTTTCCAGGCAAGAGTACTGGAGTGGGGTGGAGTGGGAGAATCTTAAGGACAACAGAGCCTGGAGGGCTACAGTCTATGGAATCACAAAGAGTCGGACACGACTGAGCAACAAACAATTTCACTTTCAGTTCAGTTCAGTTCAGTCGTTATTTGTGTCCGACTCTTTGTGACCCCGTGAACTGCAGCATGCCAGGCCTCCCTGTCCATCACCAACTCCCAGAGTTCATCCAAACTCATGTGCATCGAGTCGGTGATGCCATCCAGCCATCTTATCCTCTGTCGTCCCCTTCTCTTCCTGCCCCCAATCCTCCCAGCATCAGAATCCTTTCCAATGAGTCAACTCTTCGCATGAGGTGGCCAAAGTATCGGAGTTTCAGCTTTAGCATCCAAAAGAGTAATTGGTGAGCACATATCTTTGGAGACAATGTAATAAGAATGGATAATTGTAGTAGACTAAAAATGACCCCCAAGAAACAGCTACATCCTGATCCTGGAACCTGTGAATATTACCTTATATTTGCAGATGTGATTAAATTAACGCTCTTGAGATAGGGAAATTATCCTGAATTGTCCACTTGGAACTTAAATGCAGTCATAGGCATCCTTTAAGAGCAAAGCAAAGGGAGATTTGACATGCATAGTGAAGAAGTTAATATAAACAGGAAAGCAGAGATTGGAGTAATGCAACCACAAGCCAAGGAATGTGAACAGCTGCTTGAAGTTGAAAGAAAAAAACTGATTTTTTTCTAGAGTCTTCAAAGGGAGTGCAGCCCCAACTCACACCACAGGAATGCTAATAATGTATTATTTTAATGAATTTAGAATTAGTTTCTTTTTCACTTTTCTTCATATGTTATATCTGAATAATACACACCATACATAAGATTGGTATAAGGTGTGTAATTTATTAAAAGTAAATTCACTTTCTTTTCTTAACTCAGTATAACCTAAAATTTTCTGCTTGTCTTTCTTCTCTTATATCAGTTTTCTTCGTGATTCTCTAAAGAAAAAAAAAAAAGAACAAAGAGTATAAAGTGTTTATAATTTAGTGGAAAATAAAAATGAAGAAACCAAGATTTGTCCTTCTAAAGAGCATCATGCAATGTATTATTTAGTTTCAGAATTTCACTTGGCCACAGCTAATCAACTTTAGCTCACAGCCAGCTAAACAACTTAGCTCACAGCTATTCAGGACAGGTGGCGCCCCTAAAGTTATACCAATCAAATTACACATCCCTGTCTTTAAACTGCACAATAAGCCAATGATCAAAATTTCTCTGTTGATAGTTTATTTGATTTTGCTGGGTTTTGTTTTTATTTTCCATCTGAACCTTCTTTCAACATTTCTCCCAAGCAGGGAGACATAATCTCTAGGTATGCAAAGAATCCGGAGTAGGGTGAAGTTCTGAGTTAATTGGCACCATATTTCAGTGTATTTCAGTGCTCTTTTAGTGACTTTTAAAGACTGAGAAATACTTTGTGTCTTAACCCACTCTACCTTATGTGCAAAAATAAGAGGAAGAGAAAATTGCTAGGAGAATTTGGCTCGTGCAAATAAATTCACATTTCTCCTGCCTAACCTGGGTACCTCTTCTTGGGTCATACATTAGGGAACCTGTGGGTAGGAACATTTTATTTAATGAGGATTAGTTGTTCACTCACTGTGTATCTTCCTGGTCAATTAGCAGGTCCACAACAGACACTCAAATGCTCTGGAAGGGGAGAGTCAGCCTCGTACTTGATCAATCCAAGACTTCACTGGTCTCCCATTTCACTAAGAAGAGCTAGTTTGACAAGCTTCAGGTACACCTTTATCCATGCAGATAGCAGCAGGATTTTTGTACATGAAATTAATGCCTCTGTGCATGGGTGTATTTAACAAACATAGCTTCCATTCAGAATTGCTTTAACTTTCCCTGGAGCAAGTGAACTCCTTATTCTAGAGCTTTTGAATTTTGAATGTTATGCTACCCTTTTAAGTCTTTATGTAATTTTACATAGCTAATAGGCAGAGAAAAGTTTGAGGTACTGTAGCATACATGGAAAAGCATTAGTAATTCAGATACTATAAATATCCCTTAGACTAATTCACTTAAGATATATTTAAAAAAAAATCTATGACTCAATTTATTATTGCAGGAAGAATTTCATCCTGCTCAAGAAGTGGATAGGACGTGATTCTGGGTCAGTATTTGAGCTGCGCACAAACAGCTGAATCAAGGACTCTCCTAAATCTTGTTCCCGTACATAAATACACCTTGCTTCAGTGACAGCAAAGTCTATAATTACACAGATAGTAGTCAACTGGGTCCCTTATTGTACTATTCAGAATTCCAGCCTGTTATATCTCAGTACAGAAAAATCCAATCATGTTGTTTTTTTAACATATTATGTATTTTTATTCCACATCCATCAGAAAATGAAAAAAAGCAAAAACAAGACAGGAGTGAAGATAGAGTAAACAGAGAAATCACCTCAATAACTATCTCTTACATATTTTTTCTTTTACTTTCTCACTCCCTTCTTATGGAGACAGTATCTCCTTATATCGATATGAAAATTATGGAAGAAGTAATTAATCTTATTTCCAGTTGTTATAGTCATAGGCTTGTTCAGGACACTTGTATTGTGTTCTGCCTTCAAAATCCATTAATTTCCTTTTTTCTTGACATAAAATCTCTGCTATTCTACATTTTTTAAACAGAAATGCTTCTAATGGAATTTACCGATAAGCAATTATTCCAGTCTCAGTTTTGTGAGCTGAGACTGGCACCTACTGGTAAAATAAATTTGGTTCACAACTGGGATAAAAAATTTTCAGCTTATAGGTAGTGTCGTCTTATGAAGTATCGTGATATTGCTTTCCTTTTATTCACTGATATTATAAAGAAAAATTACAAAATATGATCATACTCATATTATCTAAGTTACATTTAAAAGATAAAACCTAGCTAATGGCCACTGAGCTAAAGAAATTTAGTAACAATGTTGTTGTTCAGTCCCTTGGCAGTGTCTGACTTTGAGACCCCATGAACTGCACAGTGGAAACAGTGGCTGACTATTTTGGGGGACTCCAAAATCACTGCAGATGGTGACTGCAGCCATGAAATTAAAGGACGCTTACTCCTTGAAAGGAAAGTTATGACCAACTTAGACAGCATATTAAAAAGCTGAGACATTAATTTGTCAGCAAATGTCCATCTAGTCAAGGCTATGGTTTTTCCAGTAGTCATGTATGGATGTGAGAGTTGGACTATAAAGAAAGCTGAGCACTGAAGAATTGATGCTTTTGAACTGTGGTTTTGGAGAAGAGTCTTGAGAGTCCCTTGGACTGCAAGGAGATCCAACCAGTCCATCCTAAAGGAAATCAGTCCTGGGTGTTCATTGGAAGGACTAATGTTGAAGCTGAAATTCCAATATTTTGGCCACCTGAGCCAAAGAACTGACTCCTTTGAAAAGACCCTGATGCTGAGAAAGACTGAAGGCAAGAGGAGAAGAAAGTGGCAGAGGAACTTGGGCAAACTTCAGGAGATAGTGAGGGTCAGGGAAGCTTGGCGTGCTGCAGTTCAGTTCAGTTCAGTCGCTCAGCCATTTCTCACTCTGGGACCTCATGAACCGCAGCACTCCAGGCCTCCCCATCCATCACCAACTCCTGGAGTTTACCCAAACTCATGTCCATCTAACCATCTCATCCTTGTCGTCCCCTTCTCCTGCCTTCAATCTTTCCCAACATCAAGGTCTTTTTAAATGAGTCAACTCTTCACATCAGGTGGCCAAAATATTGGAGTTTCAGCTTCAACATCAGTCCTTCCAATGAACACCCAGGACTGATTTCCTTTAGGATGGACTGGTTGGATCTCCTTGCAGTCCATAGATATTACTATGGTTATAAACAAATTGAGTTTCAAAACAAGTCAAAATCAGTCTGTCTGAACTCATCATCAAAACTTAGTAGTTCCTAAACGGTTAAGAACTCTAAGGGACATTTGGGCATTACATAGAAGTCTCAGATAAGCCTAAAAATAGTTTGAAATTAGGAATGATATCTCACAAGATAGTGTTACATCACTGGTGCTTTTAAGCCCAGGCTATATAAATATCAATAAAAATGTAGTAAACACAGATAGGCAGTGATATTTAAGATATTAGTTTTCTGTACTCCAGACCTGTTTTTACAGATGTGGAATGTAGCACCATTATCTGTCTAGTTGCTTAAACTCCAACACTTAAGATTCATCCCTAATTTATTCTTTCTCTTACTTTTTAAAATTTGCAGCCAATTCATCACCAAGTCTCCTTAATTCTCTACCCAAAATATATCTTATATTTGTTGATCTTACTTAAACTTAACTGCTAACCTGTCAAACAACCATTTTTTTACTCAAAATACTAGACTGTTAATTGAGAAGTCTTGCTTCTACTATATGCAATTCTAATACTTAATCCTCTTCTCAATATAGCAGACAGAGTGAATTTATTTTTTCTAATGTAAATCTCATATTTAAATTGGATTGTGAGCTGCTGAAGGGGAAGTACCTGGCACATATCTATAAAACATTAATAAATATTTTGCCATTACATTAGCCAATTACAATTTCTTTAAATTACAAAAAAGCAGCAAACTCAACTCTCTAACTCACACACAGGCATTTAATCAGATATTTTTAAAAGAGATGTAAACACACACTTGCAAGATTAAGTTTATGATTAAATTAATTACATTTTGATATATTACAGTCTACATTTTTACAAATATCTTAGCAAAGGAAATATAGCTTTTTAGAACTGTGGTTCCATAGCTAGAAGTAATAGAGAAATACATGTTAATTATTTGTCTCTAAATTTTACACTAGGTAATATGAATATATAAATTTTGGCTGTCAAGTACTACTCCCAATATCCAGAATATTTTTAACAATTTATTGAGGTGTATTTGATGTACAGTAACTTGGATATATTTAAAGCGTAAAACTGATAAATTTTGACATGGTAAACACCCATGATATTATTACCAAAATCAAAATAATAAACATATCTATAACCACCAATAATTTGCACAAATTCTTTTGTTATTTCTACCTCTAGCCCTTTACTGACTCCCCCAATTCCCACAGAGACAACAACTGTCTCTACAGATTAGTTTGCATTTTCTAGATGTTCTATAAATGAAATCACATCATTTTTGACTAGCTTATTTCACTCGGAAAATATCATTTAGAGAATTTTACTTCAGTTCAGTTCAGTTCAGTCGCTCAGTCGTGTCCGACTCTTTGCAACCCAATGAATCGCAGAGCGCCAGGCCTCCCTGTCCATCACCAACTCCCGGAGTTCACTCAAACTCACGTCCATCAAGTCCGTGATGCCATCCAGCCATCTCATCCTCGGTCGTCCCGTTTTCCTCCTGCCCCCAATCCCTCCCAGCATCAAAGCCTTTTCCAATGAGTCAGCTCCTCGCATGAGGTGACCAAAGTACTGGAGTTTCAGCTTTAGCATCATTCCTTCCAAAGAAATCCCAGGGTTGATTTCCTTCAGAATGGACTGGTTGGATCTCCTTGCAGTCCAAGGGACTCTCAAGAGTCTTCTCCAACACCACAGTTCAAAAGCATCAATTCTTCGGCACTCAGCCTTCTTCACAGTCCAACTCTCACATCCATACATGACCACTGGAAAAACCATAGCCTTGACTAGACAGACCTTAGTCGGCAAAGTAATGTCTCTGCTTTTGAATATGCTGTCTAGGTTGGTCATAACTTTTCTTCCAAGGAGTAAGCGCCTTTTAATTTCATAGCTACAGTCACCATCTGCAGTGATTTTTGAGCCCCCCGAAATAAAGTCTGACACTGTTTCCACTGTTTCCCCATCTATTTCCCATGAAGGGATGGGACCAGATGCCATGATCTTCATTTTCTGAATGTTGACTTTTAAGCCAACTTTTTCACTCTCCTCTTTCACTTTCATTAAGAGGCTTTTTACTTCCTCTTCACTTTCTGCCATAAGGGTGGTGTCATCTGCATATCTGAGGTTATTGATATTTCTCCCAGCAATCTTGATTCCAGCTTGTGTTTCTTCCAGTCCAGCATTTCTCATGATGTACTCTGCATATTGGAGTATATATCAATAGTCAATTATTTTTCCTTGCTAAATAGTATTCAATTTTGTAAGCATTTTCTATATATTACTTATCCATTCATCTGTTGGAGGATATTAGGGTTATAGTGGTAAGTCTTTGAATATACATATATATGCATTTATTTCTCTTGGATAAATATATAGGACCAAAATGTCCAGGTAATATGACTTACGTATGTTTAACTTTTCAGGAAACTATAAGAACTGTCCAACCTTCTGCATGCTACTAAACTCTTCATAGGGTCAGTCTATTTAATTTTAGTCATTCTAACCATTATGTAGACATTGTGTTTGATTCGCTGCTTTCATAGTGATTAATAGTAATCAGCATCTTTCTTATGCTTATTTCTCACTTATATATCTTCTTTAGTGAAGACTCTGCTCATATTGTTTGTCAATTTATTTTTTAAAAGATTTATATGATACAGATGCAAGTGCTTTCTCAGATGTATGGCTTGTGAATATTTTATCAGTTTGTAAGTTGTCTTTTCATTCTTCTAACAGTATCTTCCAAGGAGCAGAAGTTTTTAATTTTGATTAATCCACACTTATCAATTTGTTATTTTATGGTTCATACCTTTGATGTCATATATTTGTAAAAGAAAATTGCCTAATTTAGTTCTAAAAGATATTTATCCTCATATTCTATAAGTTTTATAATTTTAGGTTTTACATTTAAGTGTGTTTATATTTACATTTTAAAGAATGTAGTCTGTTTCCCCAACTTTGTCCTCCTATTTCAAATTTGTTTGGCTTTTCTATGTGCTTTGTATTTCAGATGAATTTTAAAATCAGTTTGACAATTTCAATACAAAATTGGATAGGATTTTGGATGGCATTGTTTTGAATCTATATGTCAATTCTGGATGATTTGATATATTAAAAATATTGAAAATTTTGACCCATGAGCACAGTACATCTTTGTATTTATTTAGATCTTTAACTTCTTTCGGCAGTGTTGTTTTTAGTTTTAATTGTTCAGCTCCAACACATCTTTTGTCAAATGCGTTTCTAAATATTTTGTATTTTCAATGCTACTGTAAATGGTTACCATTTTTACAATACCAGTTTATGATTGTTCATTTATAATGTATAGAAATAAACTTCAGTCATTTTATTTATCATATTCATAAACCTTCCTAAAATCATTTTTCAATTTCAATAACTTTTTTCAAGATTCAGTTCAAATTTTCTCATAGGTAATCATGTATTTGTTGAATAAATAGATTTTTAACTTTTCCCCTTTTTCCTTTCCAACCAGAATGTCTTTAATTTTTTTTTTCTCTAATGCACAGATAAAACCTCCTGTTAAACAGAAGTGATGAGAAAGGTCATCCTTGTCTTGTTTCTGATCTTAGGAAGAGGCTTTCATTCTTTTCTAATAATAGTCATTTTCATCAAATGAAAAATATAACATTCATCAATAAGATTGATAGTTCCAGGTTTTTAAAAGAGTACCTTCAACAGGTTAAAGATGTTCCCTTTTATTTTTCTGATGTTATCTTCTAGGACTTTTACATGTTTGTGTTTTACATGTAGGCATGTGATCAACTTTGACTTAATTTTTGTGAAGGTTGTTAAGTCTGTGTCTAGAGTTATTATTTTCATGTTGATGTCCAGTTGTTCCAACACCATTTATTTAAGTGACCATCTTTGCTCCATTGTATCACGTTTGCATTTTTGATCAGTGGATCAGTGATCAGATCAGTGGAATATATTTATGTGAGTCTATTTGTACACTCTCTATACTGCTCCATTGCCAATACCACTTGATATAACCGTATAGTAAGTCTTAAAGTCAGATAATCTCAATCTTCCAAGTTGTTATTCTCCTTAAATGTTGTCTGATTTTTCTGGGTCTTTTGCTCTTGTTATACATTTTAGAGTCATTTTGTTTATATCCACAAAACAATTTGGAATTTCGATTGAGAATACATTGATTGTCTAGGTCAAGTTGAAAAGAACTGGCATCTTGACAATATGAAGTCTTCTTGTATATAAACATAGACTATCTCTCTATTTCTTTAGTTCTTCTTTGATCTTATTCATCAGAGTTTTGTGTTGTTGTGGTTTAGTTTCTAAGTCACGTCCAAGTCTTTTGAGATCCCACGGACTATAGCCACACCAGGCTTCTCTGTCCATGAGATTTCCCAGGCAGAATACTGTAGTAGGTTGCCATTTCCTTCTTCAGAGAATCTATACTCCTGACCCAGGGGTTGAACCCTTGTCACCAGCATTGGGAGGAAGATTCTTTACTACCGAGTCACCTGAAGCCCCAAAGTTTTGTACCTTTCCTCATATAGCTATTGTGTATAATCTGTTAGAGTTATATCTATTCCATTTCTGTGGATACTAATGTAAATAGTATCATGTTTATAACTTTTAATTCCACTTATTCATTGGTAGTATATAGGAAAACAATTGACTTTCATGGGTTAGGGCTTATATTCTCCAGCATTGCTTATTAGTTTTAGGATTTTCCTATTGATTTCTTTGGATTTTCTACGTAGATAATCATATCATCTATGAACAAAGACAGCTTTTACATCTTTTTTTTCAATCTCTTATCCTTCTATTTCCCTTTTGATTTTGTCTTATTGTGCTACCCAGAGATTCCAGTATGATGTTAAAAAGGAGTGATGAAAGATTTTCTTGCTTTATACCTAATCTTAGTGGGAAAGTTTCAGGCGTCTCAATAGTAAGTATTATATTAGGTGAAGGCTTTCATTTTTTTTCCTTGTAGTCAACCTTTATAAAATTAAGGATATTTCCCTCTATAACAGGCAAATTTGTCCTTGGAGTACGAAATTAACCAGGGCAAAGGCTAATAGAGTTTTGCCAAGAGAACGCACTGGTCATACCAAGCACCCTCTTCCAGCAACACAAGAGAAGACTCTACACATGGACATCAGCAGATGATCAACAATGAAATCAGATTGATTATATTCTTTGCAGCCAAAGATGGAGAAGTTCTATACAGTCAGCAAAAACAAGACCAGGAGCTGACTGTGTCTCAGATCATGAACTCCTTATTGCCAAATTCAAACTTACATTGAAGAAAGTAGGGGAAACCACTAGACCATTCAGGTATGACCTAAATCAAAACCCTCATGATTATACAGTGGGAGTGAGAAATAGGTTTAAGGGATTAGACCTGATAGACAGAGTGCCTGATGAACTATGGACGGAGGTTCATTTAATTGTACAGGAGACAGGCATCAAGATCATCCCCATGTAAAAAAAATGCAAAAAAGCAAAATGGCTCTCTGAGGAGGCCTTACAAATAGCTGTGAAAAAAAGAGAAGCAAAAAGCAAAGGAGAAAAGTAAAGATATTCCCATTTGAATGCAGAGCTCCAAAGAATAGCAAGGAGAAATAAGAAAGTCTTCCTCAGCAATCAATGCAAAGAAATGGAGGAAAACAACAGAATGGGAAAGACTAGAGATTTCTTCAAGAAAATTAGATATATCAAGGGAACATGTCATGCAAAGATGGGCTCGATAAAGGACAGAAATTGTATGGACCTAACAGAAGCAGAAGAGATTAAGAAGAGGTGGCAAGAATACACAGAAGAACTGTACAAAAAAGATCTTCATGACCAAGATAATCACGATGGTGTGATCACTCACGTGGAGCCAGACATCCTGGAATGTGAAGTCAAGTGTGCCTTAGAAAGAATCACTACGAACAAAGCTAGTGAAGGTGATGGAATTCCAGTTGAGCTATTTCAAGTCGTGAAAGATAATGCTGTGAAAGTGTTGCACTCAATATGCCAGCAAATTTGGAAAACTCAGCAGTGGCCACAGGACTGGAAAATGTCAGCTTTCATTCCAACCCCAAAGAAAGGCAATGCCAAAGAATGCTCAAATTACCACACAATTGCACTCATCTCACATGCTAGTAAAGTAATGCTCAAAATTCTGCAAGCCAGGCTTCAGGAATACGTGAACAGTGAACTTCCAGATGTTCACGCTGGTTTTAGAAAAGGCAGAGGAACCAGAGATCAAGTTGCCAACATCCTCTGGATCATGGAAAAAGCAAGAGAGTTCCAGAAAAACATCTATTTCTGCTTTATTGACTATGCCAAAGCCTTTGACTGTGTGGATCACAATAAACTGTGGAAAATTCTGAAAGAGATGGGAATACCAGACCACCTGACCTGCCTCTTGAGAAATCTGTATGCAGGTCAGGAAGCAACAGTTAGAACTGGACATGGAACGACAGACTGGTTCCAAATAGGAAAAGGAGTATGTCAAGGCTGTATATTGTCACCCTGCTTATTTAACTTCTATGCAGAGTACATCATGAGAAACACTGGACTGGAAGAAACACAAGCTGGAATCAAGATTGCCAGGAGAAATATCAATAACAGATCTCTAATAATACCAGATATGCAGATGACACCATCCTTATGGCAGAAAGTGAAGAGGAACTAAAAAGCCTCTTGATGAAAGTGAAAGAGGAGAGTGAAAAAGTTGGCTTAAAGCTCAACATTCAGAAAACTAAGATCATGGCATCTGGTCCCATCACTTCACAGCAAATGGATGGGGAAACAGTGGAAACAGTGTCAGACATTATTTTTTGGGGGCTCCAAAATCACTGCAGATGGCTACTGCAGCCATAAAATTAAAAGATGCTTACTCCTTGGAAGAAAAGTTATGACCAACCTAGACAACATATTAAAAAGCATAGACATTACTTTGCTGACTAAGGTCCGTCTAGCCAAGGCTATGGTTTTTCCAGTGATCATGTATGGATATGAGAATTGGACTCTGAAGAAAGCTCAGTGCTGAAGAATTGATCCTTTGAACTGTGGTATTGGAGAAGACTCTTGAGAGTCCCTTGGCCTGCAAGGAGGTCCAACCAGTCCATCCTAAAGCAGATCAGTCCTGGGTGTTCATTGGAAGGACTGATGCTGAGGCTGTAACTCCAATACTTTGGCCACCTCATGCAAAGAGCTGACTCATTGAAAAAGACTCTGATGCTGGGAGGGATTCAGGGCAGGAGGAGAAAAGGATGACAGAGGATGAGATGGCTGGATGGCGTCATTGACTCATTGCACAGGAGTTGGGTGAACTCCGGGAATAGTGATGGACAGGGAGGCCTGGCATGGTGCTATTCATGGGGTCGCAAAGAGTCGAACATGACTGAGTGACTGAACTGAACTAAAATGAATGAGTGTTGTATTTTTTAGGTAATTTTTCTAATATGATCATGTAATTTTGCTTTATCGGCCTGCTGCTATAATGAATTACATTAATTGCTTTTGTTTGTTGAACCTGCCTTGCACCCCTGGAATAAATCCCTCTTGGCCATGGTGTATATATATTTTTGCACATTGTTGAATCTGACTTACTAGCATTTTATGGAAGAATTTTATCCTTATATTCATGAGAGAGATTGGAGTATAGTTGTCTTTTTGTATAAGGCCTTCCTCTGATTTTGGTATTAAGAGTAATGCTGGCCTAATAGCATGAGTTTGGAAGTAGTCCCTTTGCTTCTATCTTCTGAAAGAGATTATAGAGAATGGGTATACTCCTTTCCTTAATATTTGGTAGGATTCACAGATGAGGCCACCTGGAACTTTTTTCCTTAATGATCATTAACATGACTTCGATCTCCTAAACAGATAAGCCTATTCAGATTATCTATCTCTTCTGTGAGTTCTGGCAGACTGTGTCTTTCAAACAATTGATCCATTTCATTAGGTTACCAAATTTGTGTGCATAGAGTTATTCATTTTATTTCTTTATTATTATTTTAATTTCTATGGGATCTGTAGTGATGACCCACTTTTACTTTTGATGTAAATAATTTGTGTCCTGTCTCTTGATTCTGTAGTTAGTCCAGCTAAATATTTATTGATTTTATTGATCTTTTTAAAGAAGTTTCTTTTGATTTTATTGATTCTGTTGATTCCTATTTTCAATTTTATTGCTATTATAATTCTTCTAATTTATTTTCTTCTCTTTATTCTGATTTCATTGTTCTTGTTCTAGTATTTTAAGATGGAAATTTAGGTTATTGATTTTATGCAAAGAGTTGGTTCAGTCGCTCAGTAGCTCAGTCGTGTCCGACTTTTTGCGACCCCATGAATCGCAGCGCGCCAGGCCTCCCTGTCCATCACCAACTCCGGGAGTTCACCCAAACTCATGTGCATCGAATCAGTGATGCCATCCAGCCATCTCATCCTCTGTTGTCCCCTTCTCCTCCTTTCTTCTTTTCTAATATATGCAGTCAATGCTATAAATTTTCTTCTTTTACTTTTGTTGCAAATTTTGATAAATTGTGCTTTCGTTTTCATTTAGTTCAGGATATTTTTAAATTTCACATTATATTTCTTCTCTGACTTATGCGATATTTTTTTAGAAATGTGTTGTGCAATATTCACATATTTGAGAGTTTTACAGTTTTCTTTCTGTATTGATTTCTAGTTTAATTCTATTGTGATCTTGGAGCAGACATTGTATGATTTTTAGTCCCTTTAATTTTTAAGGACTAAGTAAAATATATTTTCTCCTTGGAAGTTTTTTTTTTAATATCTGCATACTCTGGAGGTATTAAATATAAAACTATAAAATCTTTACCATTCATGGGCAACTGAAATAAATTTTTTTTCTGGGGAACTAGAGTTTCTATAATCATGTTGAACTTTCTTTATTAAAGTTGTACTTTTTCATATACACAATACATATGTGTATGAATATATAGATTCATTTTAGACTCTACCCTAGAGATCCTCTGAGTACAGAGGCCTAACCAAGTATCTTGACTGTCATAGAACGTTTGAAAATATAGGGACAGTTATTCATTAACCATTGTTTTTGACCCCAACCCCAGGCATTCCCTGTGGCTCAGACAGTAAAGCATCTGCCTTGCAATGCGGGAGACCCGGGTTTGATCCCTGGGTCGGGAAGATCCCCTGGAGAAGGAAATGGCAACCCACTTCAGTACTCTTGCCTGGAGAATTCCATGGACTGAGGAGCCTGATGGGCTACAGTCGATGGAATCACAAAGAGTCAGACACAACTGAATGACTTCACTCTCCAGGCCTTCTCTATAAAAGAAGTTTATGCAATAGCCTAGGAAGGAAAGAGGTATGTAGAAAACTGAAGAATTGCTTCTCTGGAACTGTCAACCCCTCTGCTGGAGACCCTAATTTTTCCTTCCCCTACTTCTGAAAAAAATATGCTTCTCCTCTTGCTAGGAGGTAGAATAAGCAATGCCAATCATAGGAGGGAACAGCAAGTAAATTAGGGGAGGAAGTAGTAAAAGGGATTAAAGTTTACCTAAGTATCAAAAACTAAAACAAATCAGTGGTCCCCTTTTGGAGCTTCACCAAAAACAATGGCTATGTCAGTAAAAAAACACAGAGATGCAGTGAATTTTCCTCCATCCAGCTCATAAATTTACTAGGTGTAAGGAATATCTAGGGCTTTCCAGGTGGCACTAGTGGTAAAGAACTCAGCTGCAAATGCAGGTGACTTAAGAGACAAGGATTTGATCCTGGGTGGGGAAGATCCTCTGGAGGAGGGCATGGCAACCCACTCCAGTATTCTTGCTTGAAGAATCTCATGGACAGAAGAGCCTAGCAGGCTGCAGTCCATAGGGTTGCAAAGAGTCAGACAGGACTGAGCAACTGAGCATACACACACGTGGTTATCATCACTTTCACAGAATTTTTTTAAAAATCTGTGTTGTTTAAGTGATCTGCTTTCCAATTGTATTGTCCAATTGATTGGACAATTGATTTTCTCTTCCCTATAGAGTCTTACTTCTTTTCTGTTTAGAGAAGTCTTTTCAATATTTCTTTTAGATTAGGCTTAGTATTGCTGTATTCTTTCAGTTTTTGCTTGTCTGAGAAATTCTTTATTTTAAACGATAATCTTGTTGGGTAGAGTATCCCAGGGTGCAGATTGTTCCCTTTCAGAATTTGAATATATCTTGCCACTCCCTTCTGGCCTGCAATGCTTCTGTAGAGAAAGCTGCTGATAACCTTATCAGAGTTCAAAAATTTGGTAGGAGTATTAGAGGGGGGGTGGAATTTGGGTGTGGGTGTGAGAATGTGCCCATGGGAAGGTAATACAAGTTATGTGAGAGGAATTTGAGCTGACCAAAATAATTTGGAGACTTGCTACCCCAACTCCACCCCACAGTAAAGTTTCCTGCGTTGAAGATAAGTGATAATTAGAAAGATATTGACACAAAACCGATATATAGATACTGTAAAATAAACAACATGCAAGACAGAGAGGTAAAAAAAAAATTGTGAAAAACACCTTGAGCATCAAAATCATTTGTCATCACATCTCGGTATGCAAATTTTTATTTTTAAAATCTTTCTTTTAATTTGCTTTACAATCAGACATTCTGATTTTTCTAAATACATATTACTTTAAGATACAAGAAGACATTTGTGAATTTTAGCTTAGTTCTAAATATGCAGTCCGAGGAAAGAGACTAAATGCCAATCAAGTTTCTAATTCCACAGATTTAACTATTTATCGAACAGATTTCTCTGATTTACAGTAACATTTTTCTGAACCACAGTCTCTTAATTTTCTTCTTCTTTTTTTGCTTTGTCTTAAGCTCTCTACTTGACTCCACATTTACAGTAAGTATCTCAAGTCATAGGATATTTTATTGAAGATAGTGCCAGTTCTTTTAGGGTTCTTTCTGTACCAAGATAAAATATGCTCCATTAATGTCAGTGTCAGGAAAATAAGTTTTCTTTTTAGGCACCACTAGACTGTAGTGAACCTTTTTTCTATGTTTTCATCTCTTCTGGACTGTGAAATCGAAAGACTGACACAGTTTAATACACACACGGAGAGACGCAACAATATATCACTAGATTTAGTGCAGGATGTAGATATTTTCCAATAAATATAGAATCTGATTTCTTTCAAGTTAGCATGTAAATATAACTGACAGCATCACTCTGATAGCTCCACATTTATTTCATGCTACTCAAGCTGTATCCAAGAATACAGGGACACTTTTCAGGGCAAGGATCCTATCTGTCTTACTCATTTTTAAACTTCCGTGCTTTGCAAATTGGGGGACATAAAATAGGTGCTTGTCTTAGTCATCTCAGGTTGCCATAACAAAATACCACATACTGAGTAACCTAAACAGTAGACGTTTATTTTTTCATAGTTCGAAAGGCTGGGAAATGTGACATCAGGGTGCCAGCACACTTGGATTCTGCTGGGGAACGTCTTCTTGGCTTTCAGAAAAGTGCTTGCTACATCCTCATATGGAGGAGAGAGAGAGCGCTGGTGTCTCTTCTTCCCAGGATGGGGGCTCCATGCTCATGGCCTCATCTGAACTGAATCACCTCTCAAAGGCTCCGCCTCCTAACACCATCACATACAGAGTGAAACCTTCAAGATGAATCTAGGAAGAAACACATGTGGCCTTTACAGTGCTTAAATGTATTTGTCAAAGAAAACGGAATTAAAGTATCAATGGCAGGAGTGATGAATCTTAGCATGTGCATATAGATAAGGCCAAGCAAATTGCTCAAATATGGGGTCTCATTTGACTCAGTTTCATACTCGCACAATTTATATATTGATCTCAAATCTAGTAATGTTATGTGTGAATCTTTTAATTCCCATATAAAGATGTTGACACTTTATTGTGCATATAATTTTAATGGAAGCTTTCATTAAAGATTTCATAAAGATTCTCCCACAAATATTCCAAGGATCTTCTCTCCAATTTTTTTACTTCATTTTTCTGTATGTTCTTAATCTTGCTAGAAATCTACAACTAAATATTTTTCATGGAGGAGAGACAATGCTTATTGGGTTTTAATTCTCAAATCTATTTATACTGTTTTCTTCCAAATACTGTATGAAGTGGACTTTGCAATCCTGTGTTATGGTTGACTATTCTAATTGTTCCAAAATATAAAAATGTCTTGCAACTCTTTCAATTCCCACTATATAGATGTTGGTACTATATTGTGGATAGAATTTTAGTGGAAGGCAGAATTTATTCCTTACAGTTCACAAAATGGGGAGTTCCCAAATTACAATCTTTATTCTCTTCTTCACTTTTACCTTAAGACTCCTAACTTTCTCCATTGATTTTTACCATCTGGTAATTTCATAACCACTTTGTTTCCCTTTCTGAGAAATTTTGAGAATTGGACAATGATATATCATAAACTTGGAGAAGCAGTAGAATTTGGGTGTAATTATAGACTCTGATGCTGGGAGGGATTTGGGGTAGGACGAGAAGGGGACAACAGAGGATGAGACTGCTGGATGGCATCACCGACTTGATGGACGTGAGTTTGAGTGAACTTCAGGAGTTGGTGATGGGCAGGGAGGCCTGGCATGCTGCAGTTCACGGGCTTGCAAAGAGTTGGACATGACTGAGTGACTGAACTGAATGGAACTAAAGCAAGCCCTTGCAAATTTTTGCAAAATACCAAACTTGGACTCAATAAAATAAAATAAAATAATTTATTCTTCCTCCTCTTTCTTCATCCAAAATACTTTCTTTATCCAAAATACTTTATCCAATACTTCGGCCACCTGATGTGAAGAGCTAACTCATTGCAAAAGACCCTTATTCTGGAAAAAATTGAGGGCAGGAGGAGAAGGGGGCAACAAAGGATGAGCTGGTTGAATGGCATCACTGACTCAGTTGACATGAGTTTGTGCAAGCTCTGGGAGACAGTGACAGGGAAGCCTGGTGTGCTGCATGTGGGCCATGAGGTTGCAGAGTCAGACACAACTTAGTGACTGAATAACAACAGTTCTTTCTCCTCTTTCTTTATCCAACATATGATTTCTCTTTCAATTCAAGAGTATCACAACCAGTAACATAGGTAGGCTACAGAATTTCTAATATACAGAATTTGTGGGAGTTTATATACCCGATCAACAATTGGATAATTTTTTGACTATAAAGAATATGTTCTAATGTTGAAACAATCAGTGTCCAGATAACCTTTTAGAGGAGAGAAAATACAAAGTCTGTTGGGAATAGAGTCTGAATTTATGGTAAGAAATAAATATAGCTATTTCCATGTCCTTTGCTCCCTGTTACACAAACAGTAGAAAAAGCAGTAATTTATATATGCCTGCTTCCCTGGAAAGGCTATGGTGCAAGCTCAACATCTCCTAATATACAGATTAAAAAATGGTTTAGTCTGTAAAGAAGTTAGTAATGGTTGGACAGATCAAAAAGCAAACACAGATTTATTTGTTATTCACCAGATAAACTATCATCATGTCAGAAAATTTTCAGTAACTATCTATGCACATAATGCTGACATTGTTCTTATGGAAAGTAAAGTGTAAATTGTGAAGGAAGTTTGTAGAAAATCTTAGGGTCACCTCTGTTTCCTTTCGAAATAATTGCAGGAATTCTGTGCAGAAATACAATTGTCTGACTGCAGATATTTCTAACATTTTTTTCATTTAGCAACCCTGCCCTAGTTTCTTTTAATAAAGACTAGCAAGTCCATGTTATTTAAGGTGTCATATATTAATTGGTTATGAAAAATGCTCAGAGACTTCTTTGAGACTTGACAGTTGCCTAGCATAGCAAACACAGCCCTGTTTTACTTGCTGCAGTCAATTAAAATCTGGGTCTCCTGAGCAGTTTCTAGGTAGAGACCCAATCTGATAGTTAATCATTAGTTCATATTCTAATGACACAAAACATTCCTGGAGACATTTAATTTTTAGCACCAGGGGTTTTCTTGATGAAACCTTTTTTAAAAAAATATATAAAAAGTCTTATTTTAAAAATCAGAAATGGCATCACTGACTGGTAAAATAAAGGAACAACCACTGAAAGGATAAGAAAAATAATGGCTGTTGACATCATTTAACAATGTATTTTAAGTGCTGCTTGGAACAATAAGAATTTCTTCTATATTCAAGAAGGGAATAATATGGTGGGACTAAAATTATTAGGCCGAATTATGCATATATTTTTGGCTTGTTTTAGAGGTGTGTCTGCACACTCATTAAAAAAAGGAGTGACATCCTTTACCAAGACTTGTTCCCAGATATATTGAATCAGAAAAAGTAAATATTTTCACCATTCTTCAAAGGAAAAATTTTAAATATTTCTCATCATGAAAACAATGGCTCAAGGAAAAAGACCCATCCTTTAAATTTAGAAGTCCTTTGAAAATAGTCCTAATTCCAAGCTCTTCTCATGTAATCTATCAGTGACTAGATTTCAACTCTGTACTTTATGCACCATGGAGCACCTCAGCTTTTGTCCATCTTGTTCTACCATGAAATTAATGGGCTAAGAAATAATATTATTACCCACCCATAAAACAATATGTCATTTTATCAATGAGCTAAATTTTTTCTTCTAATGAAAGTTGCTTAAATTCATTCACTCTGTAAATTCATGAGAAAATATAATTGGAAACATTTACAAATTTCTTTCCTGGCATCCCTAGATCCTGGCATCCGTACTACTTCTCTCTGTCCCCTGACAGCCAAGTTTTCTTTTAAAAATTATCTTGTGCTACCTCTGTTTTTTTAAGCCATACATGCCTTCTTTCTTCAGTCTAACATCTGTTCCTTTACCTACTGACACTACTCTCATTTAGGTCACCAATAGCCTCCAGATAGCTAGATCCAAAGGACATTTTTATATCTTTATATTATTATACTCTGTGGGTTTTGACAATGTTGACAACTTGCCCTTAAATTTTCTTTTCTCTTAGCTAATGTGACAAGATTAATTCTCATATTGGAGGTCTGATTGAAACGTATAATATCATATAAGAAATGAATCGCCAGTCCAGGTTCGATGCATGATACTGGATGCTTGGGGCTGGTGCACTGGGACGACCCAGAGGGATGGTACAGGGAGGGAGGAAGGAGGGCGGTTCAGGATGGGGAACCTGTATGTACCTGTGGTGGATTCATGTTGATGTATGGCAAAACCAATACAATATTGTAAAGTAATTAACCTCCAATTAAAATAAATTTATATTAAAAAACTTTTAAGTATAATCCTAAAAATAATCTTGTCTAGATTCAAATCTGTTTTATTTTCTTCACATTGCATCTCAATAGCTGAAATCATGTTGTGTATTCATTTGTCTCCTTGATTATTGTATATTTCCATCCTAGGTTCTAAGATTCATGAGAGCAAAGACTGTTCTCTTCACCTGTAACTGTAACCTTCACCTCTTCAACTATAACATTCAAACCTATAACAGTGCCTTACAAACACAAAAAGGAAGCTAAATAAATAATGATTGATGAGTGTGAGGGAATGGATATTGAGTCTCAGACCCTTAAATTAACTGGGAATTCACTTAGATATTTCACAAGTACCTCAAAGTCAAGATTTGGGAACTTAATTCTCTCCTTCCTAATACGATCTTTTAATGCTTTGGGTAAATCTGAATTCCTTCATTTCATCACCCTTTGCATCTAAAAAGGTAGACATGGACGTGGGGGTAATCATTCTGTAATTTCCTTCAATTTATTTTCTCTTATTTATTTCTGCTTCCTCTGCCTTGTTGAAACACTCTTACTACTAAAATAGGCTTCTAGATCGTCTATTGTCCCCAGTCTTGATTCCATTCAATCTATTTTTCTTATGTCTAGCAATTATTAGCTTTTGTGCAAAAAGAAATGTGGAAGGATTATAAAAGTATCTTCTTCTTATGACAAAATATCATTGTAAATTTTAACCTGGAAGTAGAAAATGCCCTAAATATCACTTTTACAAGCCCCATTTAGATATGATTTAACTGAACCATGAAAGTGTATCCATAAGAATTATCCCATCATCTATTTCATATTTATCCATTTCCTTGCCACACAAAAAATGCCATTTCAGTTATCAGATACAAACCCAAACTCTTTAATCAAATAGGGAATAGTTCCAGAGAAACTTTACAACTTAACAAATAAGTCAGAAAAACTTAACAAGGAAAGGCCTTAATGGACATGGGTTGCTCTTGCAATTAGAAAAAGTCAGTCATCTGTTATTAACTAAATAGAGAAAGATACATGATAACAGTGATGTGTGTGTTTTGCGTGTGTGTATGAGAGACAGAATGTGTGACACGTAAGCACACATACATATGTGGAAATTCATAAAAATAGAAAATGTGGTAGATATCTTTTTTTACTTAGCTTCCCAAAACCAACCATTTCGCCATTTTTCTGTCAATAGTTCCCCCAGTTTTGAAGAATTACACTTTTCAGTCAAGCCATGAGGGTTTCCCATTTTCTATACATAGGACTGAATATGTGGTCCATGCTGAGCCAATAAGAGTCTCTCTTCCTCCAAACACAGTGCTCAGCTGAGAGTTTAGGAACTCGATATAGCCCCTTATATATTTTCCCTGTAATTTTATGATTGAAGATTGGAGAGTCACTATAGTATCCTGCTAAAATTATGCTAGATGCTTATGGAAATATTCTCTGATGATACATTTCTCTGTATATATGCACACAAAAATATAAGCTTTTTTAAAACTAAATAAGATAATGATATAACTGTAGTTATCCAATTTCCATGTAAAAATGTATGCTTTTTATTTGTAATTACATTCTGAGCTACCTTTAATAGTACCTTTTCATATGAGTACTCATTTTCATATGAGTATTGTATTGTACTTTATATGTACACACAAATTGTCCTTCTAAAGTAGTATACCATGTTTCTCTCACATTCACATTTATAGCTGTATCCAATGAACATTTTTTGTATGCCAGGCAATTTTTTTTATATATTAGCTTATTACTCCCCTGTTCCCAAAATCCTGGTCAGGTAGTTACTTATTATTGTTATTTTTATTTCTTTCCACATGAGAGAACAGAGGTTAAGAGAGATCAGGTAACTGGTCCCTGATTATACAGTAAACAACACTACTGAGATTTGAACCCAGGCAGTCTAGCTTTAGGGGCTTAGCTTTTAACCACTGTTTTATCTCATTTATGTGTATACCTATTTCCTATGCTCTTATCATCATGCATGTCATCAGTCTTTCAAATTTTATTAAACTAATAATTTAAAAAATCTCATCAATTCAATTCATTTGATGAATAGTGAGTTTGAACATTTTTGTGGCAGACTATGGGCCATCTGCTTTTTTTTCCCCTATGATTAATCATTCACATGTCTTTTTTATTTTCTGCTAGAATATCTTTTCCTTACTAGTTTAAAGGATCACAGTCTGTTATATGTGTTGCTAAATGTTTTCCTTTATACTATAATTTGTATTTTAAATTTATTTATGTTTTTGTCTATAAAGACCTTTCAGACATTTTGTGCAGTCTAAAATGCCAATCATTCACTTATGATTTCTAGATTTTGCAACTGGATGAAAACGATCTACTGCAAGACAATACAAACATCTTTGCTTCTAGTGGTTTTGTTGTATTATAATGTTAAAATCTTTACAATTTTGAATGAAGCGGCCTTAATTTATGTTTACTAATTTATGTTTGCAATTGCCCATATCTGTCAAAAAACAAATATTTTCAACTGATTTGAAATGCTACATATACCATTCAAAAATTTCCACATCCTTGGTCCTGTCCTGAACTTATTATTTTGTTCCATTGATTTATAAGTCTTTTTCTAAATCAGAGCCTAATTTCTTTTATCTTTTGATATTTATAATGATTTTGACACCAGTTAAAGCAGGTCCCATCTAATTGTATCTTGTTTTCAAAATCTTAGCTATACTAACAGTTCTTCCATATGAACATTTTGGTTAGTGTACTTAACATTCTTACAGTCCTACTTTCTATTCAGAAAGTGTTCTTTCACATTGTACAGGGTTTTTACCTTTAAAAGCCACGTTGCATGTTTCCTCCTCATATACGATCTAAATAATGATTTTCTTTCTATTTTGATGCTTCTATGTGTTAGTGGTCTCTTTTTCCCACACTATATTTTCTTACTAGTTTGTGTCATTATTTTGCCTGGAAGTCAGCCATCCTGCTAGGCTATCACCTTAAGTACAATAATTTGTAACTGAATCAATTGGGTTTTCCTGATATACAACCCTATTAACTATTAATAAAGATATTTGCTCTCCTTTCCAAATCTTTGGTTCTTTATCTTATTTCTTTATCTCATCTAAAATAATAAATATAAATATTCAGAAAAGTAGTTGAATAATCTATATCTACTGCAACAATATCATACTGGGTTGGTTGTGAAAGTGAAAGTGTGAGTTATTCAGTTGTATCTGACTCTTTGCAACCTCATGCACTGCAGCCAGTCAGGCTCCTCTGTCCATGGGATTCTCCAGGTAAGAGTACTGGAGTGGGTAGCCATTCTCTTCTCCAGGGGATCTTCCTGACCTAGGGATTGAACCCAGGTCTCCTGCATTGCAGGCAGATTCTTTACTGTCTGAACCATCAAAGAGGCCCCTAGTTGGAGGGTGTCCACATAAATTTGAGTCCTTCACAGAGCCTCAGAATGTGACTTCATTTTGAAATAGATTGCAGAGATAACTAGTTAAGATGAAGTCATACAGGAGTAGGATAGGGCCTTAATTCACATCACTGGTGTCCTTATAAGAAGAAGAGAAGGAGACACAAAGATAGACGCTAAGGGGGAAATACCTTGTGAAGACAGAGGCAGAGCTTGGAGTTTTACAAGTCAGGGGAGGACAATGTCAAATCTCCGGAAACTAGAAGAAAAGCATGAAGCATTCTCCCTCAGAGGTTCCTGTAGAATCCAACCCTACTGACACCTTCATTTTAGACTTCTAGTTCCAGAACTGTGAGGAAATACATTTTTGCTCTTTCAAGCCACCTAATTTGTGGTACTTTGTTGAGCTAAACCTAGAAAGCTAATACAAATATTGACTACCAAAAACGACACCTTAAGGTTTCTAAAGATTTTCTTTATCAAGTTCAGGAGATGTCCTTCTTTTTCTCTTTTACATAAAATTTGTATCTTTCTTAGTTCTTGAATATAGTGATCTTGTAGCAGTTATAATTGATATGATTCTATAGTTATTTCTCTCCTTTATTGTGTTAGTATTTAACATTGTGTTAGTTGCGCAGTCGTCCCTGACTCTTTATGACCGTGTGGACTGTAGCCTGCCAGGCTCCTCTGTCTGTGGAATTCTCCAGACAAGAATACTAGAGTGGGTTGCCATTTCACTAAACAAGTCTCCACCTCTCCCTGCATATACAGCTCTTTACAACATGCTTTTGAAGCTCCTGCCAGTAAGAAGATGAGTCCATTCCTCTCTGCTTTGAATTTCTGCTGTATATATGCCTTACCTTGTCCAACAGAACAGGGAAAAGATGATATTTTTCAGTTCTGAGCCTATGCCCAAAAGAATTTGCCTTCTTCCATTCTTCTTCTTGAAACTTGGCCACCACAGTCTGAGCACATCTGGGCTAGGCTGGTGAATAATGGATTTTGTCTGAGCCAAA
The DNA here is from genome assembly GCF_001704415.2 of Capra hircus. NCBI lineage: Eukaryota > Metazoa > Chordata > Mammalia > Artiodactyla > Bovidae > Capra > Capra hircus. The sequence goes on along the minus strand of NC_030821.1, from coordinate 28,027,496 downwards.
AAAAGCCAACTATCCATTGAGTAATGACATTATCAGCTTCTAGCTAACCAGAGGGGCATAAGTGAGTCTAGTCAGAGTTAGGCAACCTTAGCCCAGAGCTAGAGCAATGATCAGGTGACTCAAGGATTCAGGAGGAATAGTCAATGGTTGTCGTTTTGGGGCAACTAAGATTTGGAGTGATTTGTTATGCAGCAATGATATAAATAAAAATAAATACATACACTAAACATAAATGACTATATTAAAATATATACATAAACTATATTAGCAATATAAAACAACTGATACAAATATAAAGTTTATCCATAGATTTTATAAAATTAAACCTCCTTGATTTCTTACTAAAGAAATGGTCATAGTAAAGAAGTGTAATAAAACCATACTAGATTCAGTTCAGTTAAGTTCAGTCACTCAGTTATGTCCGACCCTTTGTGACACCATGAACCACAGCATGCCAGGCCTCTCTGTCCATCACCACCTCCTGGAATTTAGCCAAACTCATGTCCGTTGAGTTGGTGATGCCATCTAACCGTCTCATCCTCTATTGTCCCCTTCTCCTCCTGCCTTCAATCTTTCCCAACATCACAGTCTTTTCAAATGAGTCAGCTCTTCACATCAGGTGGCCAAAATACTGGAGTTTCAGCTTCAACATCAGTCCTTCCAATGAACACCCAGGACTGATTTCCTTTAGGATGGACTGATTGGATCTCCTTGCAGTCCAAGGGACTCTCAAAAGTCTTCTCCAACACCACAGTTCAAAAGCATCAACTCTTTAGCGCTCAGCTTTCTTTATAGTCCAACTCTCATATCCGTACATGACCACTGGAAAAACATTAGCCTTGACTAGATAGACCTTTGTTGGCAAAGTAATGTCTCTACTTTTTAATATGCTGTCTAGGTTGATCATAACTTTCCTTCCAAGGAGTAAGCATCTTTTAATTTCATGGCTGCAATCACCATCTACAGTGATTTTGGAGCCCCAAACAATAAAGTCTGACACTGTTTCCACTGTTTCCCCATTTATTTCCCATGAAGTGATGGGACCAGATGCCATGATCTTAATTTTCTGAATGTTGAACTTTAAGCCAACTTCTGCACTCTCCTCTTTCACTTTCATCAAGAGGTTCTTTAGTTCTTCTTCACTTTCTGCCATAAGGGTGGTGTCATCTGCACAACTGAGGTTATTGATATTTCTCCCAGCAACCTTGATTCCAGCTTGTGCTTCATCCAGCCCAGCATTTCTCACAATGTACTCTGTGTATAAGTTAAATAAGCAGGGTGACAATATACAGCCCTGATGCACTCCTTCTCCTATTGGAACCACTCTGTTGTTCCATGTCCAGTTCTAACTGTTGCTTCCTGACCTGCATTAGGTTTCTCAAGAGGCAGGTCGGGTGGTCTGGTATTTCCATCTCTTTCAGAATTTTCCACAGTTTACTGTGATCCACACAGTCAAAGGCTTTGGCATAGTCAATTACTAATATTTTATTTAAAATTTTAAATTTCTGTTCCACAACAGAAGACCTTGTGTTTCCAGTCATTAAAATATTTTAAAATATTAAAACTCAAATGATATTTAAAGTGATAAATGCATCCTTTATAAGTCAGTAAATGGTATTGTTCAGTTCAGTTCAGTTCAGTCGCTCAGTCGTGTCCAACTCTTTGCGACCCCATGAATCACAGCACGCCAGGCCTCCCTGTTCATCACCAACTCCTGGAGTTCACTCAGACTTGCGTCCATCGAGTCAGTGATGGCATCCAGCCATCTCATCCTCGGTCGTCCCCTTCTTCTCCTGCCCTCAAACCCTCCCAGCATCAAAGTCTTTTCCAATGAGTCAACTCTTCGCATCAGGTGGCCAAAGTACTGGAGTTTCAGCTTTAGCATCATTCCTTCCAAAGAAATCCTAAGGTCGATCTCCTTCAGAATGGACTGGTTGGATCTCCTTGCAGTCCAAGGGACTCTCAAGAGTCTTCTCCAACACCACAGTTCAAAAGCATCAATTCTTCGGCGCTCAGCCTTCTTCACAGTCCAACTCTCACATCCATACATGACCACAGGAAAAACCATAGCCTTGACTAGACAGACCTTAGCCGGCAAAGTAATGTCTCTGCTTTTGAATATGCTATCTAGGTTGGTCATAACTTTCCTTCCAAGGAGTAAGCGTCTTTTAATTTCATGGCTGCAATCACCATCTGCAGTGATTTTGGAGCCCCAAAAAATAAAGTCTGACGCTCTTTCCACTGTTTCTCCATCCATTTCCCATGAAGTGATGGGACCAGATGGCATGATCTTACTTTTCTGAATGTTGAGCTTTAAGCCAACTTTTTCACTCTCCTCCTTTACTTCCATCAAGAGGCTTTTTAGTTCCTCTTCACTTTCTGCCATAAGGGTGGTGTCATCTGCATATCTGAGGTTATTGAGATTTCTCCCGGCAATCTTGATTCCAGCTTGTGTTTCTTCCAGTCCAGCATTTCTCATGATGTCCTCTGCATATAAGTTAAATAAGCAGGGTGCCAATATAAAGCCTTGACGTACTCCTTTTCCTATTTGGAACTAGTCTGTTGTTCCATGTCCAGTTTTAACTGTTGCTTCCTGGCCTGCATACAGATTTCTCAAGAGGCAGGTCAGGTGGTCTGGTATTCCCATCTCTTTCAGAATTTTCCACAGTTTATTGTGATCCACACGGTCAAAGGCTTTGGCATAGTCAATAAAGCAGAAATAAATGTTTTTCTGGAACTCTCTTTCTTTTTCGATGATCCAGCAGATGTTGGCAATTTGATCTCTGGTTTCTCTGCCTTTTCTAAAACCAGCTGCCAAATATATCTTTTATTTTACCATTGCTGAATCCTCATTACATGAAAGGGACCTTATGTCATTTTTCCATTCTGTAAAGACGAAAGCCCAAATAAATGAAGTAGCTTGTTCAAGAGCAAGCTATTAGTAAATGTTGCAGCTGGGTTTAAACTCTTACATGAGTAATCTCAACACTTAATCTCTGGACCACTCTGAGCACGTCTGGAGAAAAAAGGAAGATGAGAGAGGTAAAGGTGGATGGCTTTACATCCACATCATAATTTTCTGAAAATCAAAAGCCTCCGTCTATATTTTCACTATTCTAGGTGTAAAATACCTGATTTTCTATACCTGCTTTTCTCTAACATGGGATCCATAGTTACTTTTTTATAAACATGCTTAATATTTACTCTATTACTTAATTTAACTGAATTGTCACTATTAGCAGGAAAATCTGGACTCATAAAAATGTATTGAATTTGTAAAACACAGTAGCCTTTTCCTAGTCCATGTCTATGATTTGAATAACACCCATATAAAAATAAAGTTGGTGAGTAAAAGCTTTCTACTGAAGTCAGTAAATATCAGAATATTAACACGATGCCAATAAGGTCACAAATAATTAAGCCTTACTGGGATACAGTATATAAAATGATAAGATAATAAAAAGCTAAGCTATTGTTATGATTGATTAGTAAAAGTTATAATTGATCACTGCACGCAGAATTATCTGTTCTAGAAAAAGTCACAATATAGTTGACATCATGCAATCTTTAGGTTGAAGCCATGAGCAACCATATCAATAGCATATGTTAGTGCCAAGGAAGGGATCCACATTGTAAATCCTATGTGAAAAGGCAGTGATTATTCTAGACTAGAATAGATGGAGTGGTGGGATAATTATAGAAGAGGTAGGATTTGAGCTGAGTCTCTGAAAAAGTTAGAACTTAGAGAAAGCCATGTAAGAATGTCTTATTAGGGGGAATGACACATGTCAGAAATGAGAAATATCTCTGAGAGTCTGTCCCCACTCCAGAGTCCATGGCACACATTACTGATGTGGCTGTTTCGTCTTCCTGAATTAAGAGGCAGTCTTACAATGCCCATCAATAGACAGCTGTGAATCAGAAAGGGTACACAGAGAAAACTTTCTGTCAGTCCATGGTGGGTAAAAAATTATGTGTGGAGTAAAACAGAGAAACAAAAGAATATGTTTGACTGAAATACGAAGAGTATGGGGAATACTAATTGGAAAGTTTATAAGCACTAATTGGGGATGCTTGGAGTTTGGGTTTTTCTCATGTACAATGGGAAATGATTCAAAACTTCAGCAAAAAAGTAAATTAGGGAGCAACTGAGGACAGGGAAATCAGAGGAGGACTGTCACATTAATCCTGTAATGAGAAAGTGAAGGAAAAAGGCATTAATGGAAACAAAAAAGATACAATGATAAAATGCATAGTAAAAAAGAATTGTCAGGAAAGTCTCTCAGTTGTGTTGACTCTTTGCAACGCCATGGACCATAACCTACCAGGCTCCCCTGTCCATGGGATTTTCCAGGCAAGAGTATTGGAGTGGGTTGCCATTTCCTCCTCCAGGGGATCTTCCTGACCCAGCGATCGAACCCAGGTCTCCCACATTGCAGGCAGACGCTTTACCATCTGAGCCACCAGGGAAGCCTGAGATTAATTTATATGAACAAAATAATGATCAGTTAAGATTTATTGAATTCTGACTATGTCCACAATTCAAAATAAATCACTTAAATGTGTTATCTCATTTGACCCTCGTGATAACCAACAAGATAAGGTAAGTATATTTCATATCTTCATTTCACAAATGGAGAAACAAAGGCTGTATACTAAGAATCTGACATATTTTGAAAACTAAATAACACATTAAATCTATGTAACTAGCTTTGGTTATAGCCTTTTATTTGACTTTAGTTCTCAGTTTAACCTTACACGTAGCTCTGATCTCTCTGTTAGCATCTATAGACTCCTACTTTGTGAATGTTTACAATAGTTTCCTCTGAGAAAAGAATGTGGAATTTGTTCAATTTCAGATTTGATTTTCAACAGAAAGTCTATTACACTTTAAATTTAGAAATACAACATATAGCTACAGCTGGGTATACTTATATTTTTTTCACCTACATTTTTTGATCCATTATATCTTTTTTAAAAGTGCTTTGTTTTTCCTTATTGGCTACAAACTTAACAGTACCAAAGTATTTTGTGTACCTACTAAGTTCCAGGCACTGGGCTAAGCACTTGGCATATATTATCTCTCTGAAGCCTCACAAACTTTAATTAGGTGAGTAGAGATACTTACTGCAATTACACAGATAAAGAACCTGAAGCCTAGAGTGTTTAAATAACTTACCTGATGTGAAATACGGAAGCCAGGGGTTGAATTTAGATTTCTATGGCTCTAAAGCACAAAGCCTATTTCAAGGAACTAAATTCTATCTTCTCAAAATTATACTGTGCCAAATACACATTTAGAGCACACTGAGTGCTTAATTCATTTTGACAAATCTACCTCTTCTTAGAATCAGAGGCACTAAGTAAATACCAAGAAATTCAGCTTTTAGTGGGTAATTGTTATACATTTTTGGCTCTGTGATAAGCACTTGAGGCATATGATAACATTCATTCTTTCTTTTATTCCACATTATGCATTGAGCATTGTTCTGAGTGCTAGGAAAGCAACAGAGAATAAAATAGATGAAGTCCACCCTTTCTTATGGATAAAAGGAAATAGGTGTACACATATACAGCAGTCCTTGTTTCTCACTGTTGTCCAGTCGCCAAGTTGTGTCCAACTCTTTGCTACTCCATGGACTGCAGCAGGCCAGGCTTTCCTGTCTTTAGTATACATTAATTTTCAAAAGGCAAGGTTTACCTAGATAATACTGGTCTCACAATAAAGTGATTCAAATTTCTGATGCCAAGGACAAGGTTAGGGTAGGGACACAATGAGTAAAGGCATAAAATAAAAACTTCATTGCTAACTCTTCAGTAAACAAATTTCTATATAAATAAGAGTTGCACAATTGAGTTATAGATCACATTAGTTTTTTCAGTATTTGTTGGTGATCGATCACAGTACATTTAATTTAATTTCACATATTGGTAGCAAAACTTTGTTATTTATTGGTATTTGATAGGAAAGGTCTTGTTTCCTGGTGAGGGATTCAGGTAACATTGTACAACTATGGATAATCAAAAGAAGGAATTGGCCAACAAAGATGAAAGGGCAGCAAAGAAATGTAAGTGTGGCTGGTCAGGAATCTCTATAAGGGTCATACAGTTACCCTTTGAGTTAAGTTAAAAACCTCCTGCTCCATTTTATATGTGTTTAAGACCAAGAAACAGGGAAGTACTAGGCATGGTCACACAGATATCAAGTGCCAAGGCTTGAAATCAAGCTTCTGTTTATCTAAAATTTTAGTCCATATTCTTTTCCGTATATTGAATATGTTTCACACAGGATTTATAAATGTGTGAAGGTTGAATGTATATTTAATATGACATGTATCTTAAATGACTTCAGTTGAGAGACTATAGTACAGCTACAGTCTGTACTTAATATAATCTGTATTTAGTACAGCTACCTGGTAGCTGAGTGTGAAGAATCTGCCTGCCAATGCAGGAGACACGGGTTTGATCCCTGGGATAGGAAGATCTCCTGGAGAAGAAAATGAAAGAAACCCACTCCAGTATTCTTGCCTGGGAAATCCCATGGTCAGAGGAGCCTTGTGGGCTACAGTCGATGGGGTTGCAAAGGAGTCATACACAACTTATCGACTAAATAACAACCACAAAATAATTCATATCTAATCTTTGCTGATTGAGAAACCCACACTGCACAATAAACTTTTCTAGTCTCAGTAAACAAGTCTTTTGGAAGCTCACTGCCGACACTATTTCAGTTTTTCCATAGTGTATTTTATTGGTCAAATATTGGCATGCAACTATAGGACAGGACTTCCCTGGTGGCTCAGGTGGTAAAGCGTCTGCCTACAGTGTGGGAGACCTGGGTTCGATCCCTGGGTCAGGAAGATCCTCTGGAGAAGGAAATGGAAACCCACTCTAGTACTCTTGCCTGGAAAATCCCATGGACAGAGGAGCGTAGTAGGCTACAGCCCATGGGGTTGCAAAGAGTCGGACATGACTGAGTGACTTCATTTCACCGTAGGACAAGAAAGAATATGTGCTTAAGCTAACACATGTCCCTAAGTTTTCCATTTAGAAAGAAAGGAAAATCATACAGCCACACATCTTCACAAAGGAGAGTGACCGTAGATAGTATTATAAGAACCTCGAGAGATGCGGATGGAGATGCATTGTGATTTCAGAATATTCCTTTGTCCAGATGGGAAAATCAAAATCTGGTGAAGATCTCTAACTTTAGAGAACAAAAATTGGTCTTTTATTTCTTTGCTTTTAATGGTCTTTAATTTCCTTGCATTTAAAAATCATTAGTAATCATGCAATCATCAGAACACTTCAGCAACTTCCTAACTAGGAAATGTAACACCTACTTTTGCTACTGTTAGCTTCAGTAGTTCAAAGAAAGCAAAGTCAATAGCAATTAGAAAAGAAAACCTTTGAGAAAGGGAAAGATAGCTATAAAACACCTAATTGTTTCTCTTAAAATCTACTCCCTCAGTACCTCCAAAAGCTAATGAAATGTCATTTCCCCATGACAAGTAGCCTACAGGTCTTTCTGTTCTTGGAGAGGAAAAAAGGCATACTGTGACAACATATGTAATACCCTTCATTATTGAAACTGGCATTATTCTAATGTTTCTGGCTTACAATTAATGTGTAAGTGATTCTAGAAGCTTAACTTCTATCCCCTATTTGTTGCTTAGCAACAATCAAGCTAAGTGAAACACTGCTAGGGTACCGACTATGGGTCATGTTGGGGAAAGCTGCTTGGAAATCATTGTTGGGATTGCTCTCTCTGGAGTCCTTTAAGCATTTGTCTCTATGTATAATTTAGTTGAAACGAACTTGCTTTGCTAATGGGAAAACCTGGATAGATAAATCTGGGCCCATGTGAAAATAGCTCTTCTGTAGCCTCTTACTATAATAAATATGACAATTATTTTTCAAGAGCACATTTAATTCCACTCTCTCTAAGGGTTTCTTGCTTAAAAACAAAAATCAGTTTTAATTGATCTCTTCGATGCAAAAACAATGATTTTGTTCTTTCCTCAAGTCTCAGCAGGATCTACAGGTGTAACTCTGGGCATTCTGTATGATCACAGGGGCATTCCTGCGTGTCTAGCCCACACATCCAAAGTGAAGAAAGGGATTGTTATAAACAGTCTTCTGTTTCTTGAAAATTATCAGCCTAAATTAATCTTCATGCCAAAGGGATACATTTTGAGGTAGCAAAATGTGCTTCTATACATGTCTTTACAATAGAGACCCCAGAGCACTTGCTTGTTCCTTCTGCTATGTGAAAACATAGCAAAAAGGCTGTCATCTATGAACCAGAAACTGAACTCTTGCTAGACTCTAAATGTGTCAGAGTCTAAATGTGCCAGCCTCCAGAATTAGGAGAAATAAACTGCTTTTGTTTATAAGCCACCCAGTCTATGGTATTCTGTGATAGCTGTCCAAACTGACTAACACAGGGATAAAGCCAGTTATTCAAAAGAATTCAGGCCCAAATCTCTTCCAATAAATCACAAAGAAGATTAAGACAAATGTATGCAGTTTTGCTGCTAAAATTGTCCAAATAATTATGTAAATGTGCACACTGACTTCATGACTATTTGAGACCTGACCAGCTCAAATACTGCCTTTGACAGCCTAAAGTCTAGAGAGAGAATTTTGACCTGAATGGAGACTAAGTCAAATACCTATAAGGTTACATGAGTCTTTCTACCTTTCACTCCTGAGATACCACTTTATATGGTAAATTGGAATTTGTCATATATACTAGTTTACATGATCAAAGTTGAGATATGCAAATACAAGTGATATTCTCAAGGAAAGGAGTCTGGACATGTAGATTCCCACTCTACATGGAACTATAAGAACAGAAATAGGGTATTCAATTGAGTTGACTCTGTTAAGACTTCATTTAAATATTTAAGTATGGTAAACAAGTTATTTTTTTATCTCTTTTATATTTGGAGTGTAATTTTTTAAATTCTACTATTTAAACAAAAATTGTTTCCTTCATCATCTTGTTTATGATTATGTTACTAATATTACTAATAATTATGTTAGTAAATTAAATGTTATGAATGTTAGATAATGCATGCTACTGCTACTGCTAAGTCACTTCAGTTGTGTCCGACTCTGTGCCACCCCATAGATGGCAGCCCACCAGGCTCCCCCGTCCCTGGGATTCTCCAGGCAAGAACACTGGAGTGGGTTGCCATTTCCTTCTCCAATGCATGTAAGTGAAAAGTGAAAGTGAAGTCGCTCAGTCATGTCTGACGCTTAGCGACCCCATGAACTGCAGCCTATCAGGCTCCTTCATCCATGGGATTTTCCAGGCAAGAGTACTGGAGTGGGGTGCCATTGCCTTCTCCGTAGATAATGCATAGCAAGTGGTTACCCCAATTTATAGTACCTTAAGCATTCTGTTAGATATAAAACTGTAACATCAAAGTGATTTTGATCCTTATCCAGCATTGGAAAAAGCAATGTTTCATCTATATTGTATCTAGAATGTTGCTAAAATTCAATGATAAAGATATTCTTTATTCTGGTATTAATATCATTTGATAGTATGTCATTCTCTTATGAGTTTCCATATAGAAATAGCCTACAATAGAAGACATTTTAAATATATGCTATGAAAAGACTGTTCATATGAAAATCCAGTCATGCAACTACAACTAATTTCACACTTAAATTTATCTTGTTAATTAAAGATTTGAAGGAAATCTAGAGTAGATGTAACTTAAAAGAAAGAACTGTCTATGTTTCTAATACTGTCTATTGAAGTGTGACTGTTTGCCTTGGACATTTGAATTTACTATGGCAAGTGTAATCATCCAAAGGAGAAGATATCAAGCTCTCATAACTAATCAGATTAACCATATGCTATCACTTAGCTTTCTCTATCCTAATTATTTACTCATGCCAAACAACCTTTCCATTACAATTTGGCTTCACATGTAAATGTGTCCAGAAGAGAGAGCATGCTAGATAACTGACATGATATTGTATTATTTATCATTTGAAAAGTTGTATCAGTATATATATGTATATTATATATATATATATGTATGGGGCTTTTGTATTGATTTTATACCTAGATTACCAATTAAGCTTGATTATCTTATTTTAGAATATAAACATAATTGTTTAATATAAGCTCAACTAAAGTCATAGAGCTGCCAAATACAATTGTATCTTAATCTTGGTGACCATCAGTTTCACCATGGGAATTTTACAGAGTAGACACTCAGTGGAATCCCCTCCAAGGATTCTGACTAATGAGGTCTAAATGATGCACCTCTACTTTAACTAGATTTATTTCTGGCATAATGGAGTGAGTAAAGCAACATGCTCTCTCTCCAAAAATCCAGCTAAATCCAGAGCATGCAGAAATAATGAAATAATAAAATCTATAGGGGAGATAAATGAACTAGAATACATAAAACAAAAGAAAAAATTATGAATTAAAATTAAAAGTCATTTCTTTGAAAATATCAACAAAATTGACAGACCTTCAAGAAAATGAAAGATACAAATTTTCAAAATCAGCAGTAAAGAAGGAAATACTACTATTTAACTATAGATATTAAAAGAATATTAAAAATATATTTTTCTTTATTAACCCAGTTGACCTCTTAGATAGTCTAATAAAAATTTTAGCATACTTTGTATTTGAAGATATACTATAGTGATTTCTTTACTGTCCAGCATTTTTGCACATAGTTTTATTTTTTAATGGTAAAAATAACAACTGCCAGATCTCTTTCCTCAAAGAAACACAAGGGTTTTGCAGTTCATACCTTCACACCATGGATTCCAATACAGTTTGTCTATAACGTTTCTTGTTCTAATAAGATTAGCATCATTTTGGCCACTGGAAAGTGGATTAGTACATAGTTTCATATTAATAACTTACAGGTAGGTTTTTTACATTTAGAAATATGACAAGTGTCTGCTTTCATTTTAATAGTATTTTACAGGCTTTTTCCCCAGTGTTCGACTTTCTTATTTTTCTCTAATGTCTTTTCTGAAAATTTATATTTGGAGTCCAATTTGATGTTTTCTCTCTGATTTATTCTTTTGTTATAAGCCTTGAAGGTGATTAACTTTCTTTGCCTGGCTGCATGCTTGTTCTCCAATACCAGCACTGGGAAACATCAGGAGAGCAATTTTTTGTGACTATTTTTTCAACTTACTCAGTTTTCTCTTTCCTGATGATTGCAGTCAAGAATTGCCACTCATTTCTGCGAGATTGCTCTCCTCGTCTTTTCAAGCTCCAGCTCACTTGCCAAGATAGTAATTCTGTTTCCCTCCAGGGTAAATTCCTTATTAGAAGAAATTTTATGTAGCTCTGACATTACCAGTGGTTTTTAAAAACTTTCTAGCTGTTTCTAGGCTAGCTCTTAATCAGTCGATAATGGGTCAGAGTGTTCACACTTCACAATTGGTGACATCGGGTGTTCAAGGCCAAGAGAGTTAAAAAAGAAAATGAACTCCTTTTGGTGAGGAATTTCAGATACCAAGCCTCCAATTCTGCTTAATCCATGTTATTTGAAGTTAGTTTAAAAGCAAAATTCTCTTCCACCAGCATAGATAATTTAAAGTCAGAGGGATCAGTTTTTCAGAATATAGATAGAACTGCCCTACAAAAGTCAGGAGGTATTGCTTCGTTAAAAGACTTGTGACTCTGGTAATTGCCTGAGTGGTAATATAAGCCAATGATGTGATACGTTGTGTCTACATCACTAGGTTTATTTTGACAGCACTTGAAGTATTTTAAGTAGGAATCAATACTTCAAAGAGTTTTATTTAAAATTTCAGATATCATTATGGAAATATACAGCAAGATATTTGTTAGTTAGCAAGAGGATATTAAAGCAACATCTTCATTGATGAAATAGTAATATTCCAAGAAAATTGTTTGATTAGGATATATGCATAGGTCTCATTTTAAGATTAGATAGAAGAAATGATACAAATGAACTTTTTTACAAAACATAAACAGACTCACAAACATAGGGAACAAACTTATGGTTGCCGGGGGGAAAAATGGAGGGAAGGTATATATAGGGAGCTTGGAATCAACACAAGGCTATATTTAAAATGGATTACCAAGAAGGTCCTACTGCATAGCACAGGGAACTCTATTTAGTTTTATGCAGCAGCCTGGATGGGACAGAAGTTTGGAGAAGAATGGATACATGTATATGTGTGTGCACTGTGTCCAGCTCTTTGCAACCCCATACACTGTAAGCCCACGAGGCTTCTCTGTCCATGGGATTCTCCAGGCCAGAATACTGGAGTAGGTTGCCATTTCCTCCTTCGGGGAATCTTCCCAATCCAGAGATTGAACCCATGTCCCCTGAATCTCCTTGCATTGGCAGGAGGAGTCTTTATCACTGAGCTCTTTTGCTATCCTCCTGAAACTATCATAATATTGTTAATCAGCTATACTCCAATATAAAATAAAAAGTTAAAAGATTAGGCAGAATTTTTCAAGTGGGGTGTGCATCTCAATTTCTTTAACTTTGTTAGTTCTTGTGCTAAATTGTTTGGATGGCCCCAATTTTTCATGTTTTCTTATATCCACATGTGTATATACACGGCACAGCACTTGCTTTAGCCAATAGCATGTTACTGCGAGTGATATAACTAAAGGTTTAAAAAGCACTTGCGCAGTTAATCTTGCCTTCTTCTCCCTCTGCTGCTCCATAACATGAGCTTCCCTCAGGTGGACACTTCATTTGCTTGGGCCCTAGATCAAGTCATATCCCAGCTAAGATCTATGCCCAGCAGAAGTGATAGCTTCAAGCAGGCACACCCACCCAAGCCCAGTGTAGAGCAGCCAAACCCCTCACCCCAACCTGCCAACAGAAACTTGAGCTAAACAGATATTTTTTGCATCAAAATGCCATTTCAAGTCGTGTTTGTCATGTTAAGTTATTGTAGTGATGCAAACTAATACAGTCCCTACATCTAAATTCCCAGAGAATGTACTTGACGTCACTGTAAAGTTGGCCTGTTTTGCCCTCAAAGAGTATGTGAGTCCACTTTGGTGTCAACTTTTCATGCAAATTGCCAGTGAAAAAGCCTAAGACCAAGAGAGATATTGTCCAACATACTGAATAGGTCATAAGACTGTTTTGAGCACTCTTGCTATTAATATTTGTACATGAAACAATGTTTGCCTTCTTTGATACCTACCACCTGGTACTAAGGGTAAAAGGAAAGGAAGCATAGTTCCCACTTCCCTCTAAACCCCACAGACTATGAATATTTATCAGAAGGTCCTTGACATTTGCTGAATGGGAAAAAGGACTTAGGTCAGTTTGCAACAGTGAAAAAGAACAGAAATATTCACTTTTTAAAACTATAAGCCTTTTATCAGAGAAAATGTCATCTCTGCATCATTTGGAAGACATCCCACCATTATACAGCTATAATCTTCCTTCCCTCATGCACACAAGGATCCTACCTGGATTGAAGAGGTGTCTTTGTTGTTGTTATCCTCTTTCTCAAGTAAAAGAAGTTTTCAGAATTTGCAGCCAACAGTCCTAAGAGTTTGAATTATACAGTATTTTTAGTGTAAGCTATAGCCAGAATTGTTTGAATATTTATACTATCTTAATACTGTCCTAATTTATGATTTCTGAATTTCTATGATTTATGACAACTTTTCTCAATGTCTTTTATATATATAATGTTTTTCTCAACTCTGGAATATATTTGGCATTTGTTTATGCTCTTCCCTCCTCCATTTTTCACATATTGAATTTACATCAGCTGCTGCTTTTCAAACATCAGAACCATAATTCAAGTTATAAATTACTACCTAGAGATGTCTTCAGTCATTCAATCCATGTTCTAAATCCTCTAATTTCCTAAACATAATTAACTTTAATTCATCTGAATACTAAGATAAATGTCATACAATGTTTTTAAAAAGGAAAAGGAGAGTTCTTTAAAAAGAGTCACACATCTGAAAAAGACTAACAAGTACAAATATACCTTAAATATTTATTATAAATAAATATATTTGTGAAAGGGGAGAAATGTTTGTTGGCATTAACTTGGATGTCATTTGGTATAAGAGATGCTTACTCCTTGGAAGGAAAGTTATGATCAACCTAGATAGCATATTCAAAAGCAGAGACATTACTTTGCCAACAAAGGTCTATCCAGTCAAGGCTATGGTTTTTCCAGTGGTTATGTATGGATATGAGAGTTGGACTGTGAAGAAAGCTGAGCACCGAAGAATTGATGATTTTGAAGTGTGGTGTTGGAGAAGCCTTGAGAGTCCCTTGGACTGTAAGGAGATCCAACCAGTCCATTCTAAAGGAGATCAGTCCTAGGTGTTCATTGGAAGGACTGATGCTGAAGCTGAAACTCCAATACTTTGGCCACCTCATGCAAAAAGTTGACTCATTGAAAAAGACCCTGATGCTGGGAGGGACTGGGGGCAAGAGGAGAAGGGGACGACAGAGGATGAAATGTTTGGATGGCATCACGGACTTGATGGACATGAGTTTGAATGAACTCTGGGTGTTGGTGATGGTCACGGAGGCCTGGTGTGCTGTGATTCATGGGGTTGCAAAGAGTCAGACACAACTGAGCAACTGAATTGAACTGAAAGAGAAATAAATTTTAAAGATATTTTCACATATCCTAAAATTAAAAGGAATCCTCCTAAGATCAAAGGGCTCCATTATCTTATTTAGGAAAGAGGAATGTATATGTGTGAGGAAAAAATAAGTATCTTTCTATTACATGCATATTTCTTAGAATACATTGAATCTGTTAGAAACCCTTAATATTTGAAGCCATGAAATTAAAAGACGCTTACTCCTTGGAAGAAAAATTATGACCAACTTAGACAGCATATTAAAAAGCTGAGACATTACTTTGCCAACAAAGGTCCATCTAGTCAAGGCTATGGTTTTCCTAGTAGTCATGTATGGATGTGAGAGTTGGACTATAAAGAAAGCTGAGTGACAAAGAATTGATGCATTTGAACCGTGGTGTTGGAGAAGATTCTTGAGAGTCCCTTGGACTGCAACGAGATCCAACAGTCCACCCTAAAGGAAATCAGTCCTGAGAATTCACTGGAAGGATTGATGTTGAAGCTAAACTCCAATATTTTGGCCACCTGATGCAAAGAACTGACTCATTTGAAAAGAACCTGACACTGGGAAAGACTGAAGGCAGGAGGAGAAGCGGATGACAGGGAATGAGATGGTTGGATGGCATCACCAACTCATTGGATATGAGTTTGAATGAACTCAGGGTGTTGGTGATGGTCAGGGAGGCCTGGCATGCTGCAGTCCATGGGATCACAAAGAGTCAGACACAACTGAGTGACTGAACTGAACTGACCTGAACTGAATATTTGAAGACCAATCTGCCATATGAATTTATCAGAAAAATTAATACACTTCCATTTTACATTGAGTTACATAAAATAAAGACTAGAGTAAAACTACTATCACAAAGTTCGCTTTATGACTTTAGAACTAACCGATCATTCACTGATCAAACTTACTTCAAGTATCAGAATTAGACATTTTGTCTTGTATCCAATCAATTTATCTTGCTGTTCAGTTGCTAAGTCACGTCTATCCCTTTGCTACCCCATGGACTACAGTATGCCAGGCTCCTCTGTCCTCCACTCTCTCCCAGAGTTTGCTCAGATTCTTGTCCATTGAGTCGGTGATCCTATCTAACCATTTCATTCTCTCACCCCCTTCTCCATTTGCCTTCAATCTTTCCCAGCATCAGGGTCTTTGCAAATGAGTCAGCTCTTTGCACCAGCCTCATCAAGAGGCTCTTTAGTTCCTCTGCATATCTGCATATCTGAAGTTGTTGATATTTCTCCCGTAATTCTTGATTAGAGCTTGTGATTCATCCAGCCTATCATTGCACACAATGTACTCTGCATATAAGCTCCAAAGTATTGGAGTTTCAGCTTCAGAATCAGGCCTTCCAATGATTCAGGATTAATTTCCTTTAGGATTGACTGGTTTGATCTCCTTGCTATCCAAGGGACTCTCAGGAATCTTCTCCAGTACCACACTTCAAAAACATCAATTCTTCAGCACTTAGCCTTCTTTATGGTCCAACTCACATCTGTACATGACTACTGGGGGAAAAAAATTGCTTTGATGTTGATGGCAAAGTGATGTCTCTGCTTTTTAAGTTGCTGTCTAGTTTCATCATAGGTTTTCTTCCCAGGAGCAAGAGTCTTTTTATTTCATAGCTGCAGTCACCATCCCCCATGACTTTAGAGCCCAAGAAAATTAAATCTGTCACTGTGTCCATTTTTTCCCTATTTGCCATGAAGTGATGGTATTGGATGCCATGATCTTAGTGTTTTGAATGTTCCATTTTCAGCCAGCTTTTTAACTCTCCTCTTTCACCTTCATCAAGAGGCTCTTTAGATCCTCTTCACTTTCTGCATATCTGAAGTTGTTGATATTTCTCCCAGAATTCTTGATTAAAGCTTGTGAATCATTCAGCCTAGCACTGCACATGATGTACTCTGCTTATAAGTTAAAGAAGCAGAGTGACAGTACATACCCTTGACGTAATCCTTTCCCAATTTTGAACCAGTCAGTTGTTCCATGAAAGGTTCTAATTGTTGCTTCTTGACCCACAGACAGGTTTCTCAGGAGATAAATAAGGTGGTCTGAAATTCCCATCTCTTTAAGTATTTTCTGCAGTTTGTGGTGCTCCACACAGTCGAAGGCTTTAGTGTAGTCAATGAAGCAGAGGTAGATGTTTTTCTGGAATTCACTTGCTTTCTCCGTGATCCAGTGAATGTTGGCAAATTAATCTCTGGTTCCTCTGCCTTTTCTAACCCCAGCTTGTACATTTGGAAGTTCTCAGTTCAATTTCTTCTAAAACCTTGCTTAAAGGATTTTGAGCATAACCTTGCTAGCATGTGAAATGAGCATAATTGCACATTCTTTGGCACTGATCTTCTTTGGGATTGGAATGAAAACTGAACTTTTCCAGTCCTGTGGCCTCTGCTGAGTTTTCCAAATTTGCTGACATATGGAGTGCAGCCCTTTAACAACATCATTTTTTAGGATTTGGCATAGCTCAGCTGGAATTCCATCACCTCCACTAGTCTTTTTGTAGTAATGCTTCCTAAGACCCACTTGACTTCAGACTCTAGGATGTCAGGCCCTAGGTAAGTGACCACACCATCGTGGTTATCTGGGTCACTAAGATTTTTTGCATAGTTCTTCTGTGTATTCTTGCCACTTCTTAATCTCTTCAGCTTCTATTAGGTCCTTACCATTGCTGTCCTTTATCATACCCATCCTTGCTAGTAACATTCCCTTGATAGTTCCAGTTTTATTGAAGAGATCTCTAGTCTTTCCCATCCTATAGTTTTCCTTTACTTCTTTGCATTGTTCATTTAAGAAGGCCTTCTTATATTTCCTTGCTGTTCTCTGGAACTCTGCATTCAGTTAGGTATATCTTTCCCTTTTCCCTTGCTTTTTTTCACTTCCCTCAGCTATGTGTGAAGCCTCCTCAGTCAACCACTTTGCCTTCTTGCATTTCTTTTTCTTTGGGTGGTTTTGGTCACTGACTCTGTGAAGTGCTGTGAACCTCTGTCCATAGTTCTTTGGGAGCTCTGTCTACCAGATCTAATCCCTTGAATCTATTTGTCACTTCCACTGTATAATCATAAGAGATTTGATTTAGATCATCCTGAATGGCCTAGTGGTTTTCCCTGTTTTCTTCAGTTTAAGACTGAATTTAATAAGGAATTCATGATCTGAGTCACAGTCAGCTCCCGGTCTTGTTTTTACTGACTGTATAGAACTTCTCCATCTTCAACTGCAAAGAATATAATCAGTCTGACTTCATTATTGACCATCTGGTGATGTCAATGTGTAGTCATCTCTTGTGTTATTGGAAAAGAGTGTTTGTTATGACCAGTGTGTTCTCTTGACAAAATTCTGTTAGCCTTTGCCCTGCTTCATTTTGTACTCCAACCCAAACTTGCCTGTTATTCTGGATATCTCTTGACTTCCTACTTTTGCATTCCAGTCCCCTATAATGAAAAGGACTTTCTTGTTCTTTTTTTGGTGTTAGTTCTAGAAGGTCTTGTAGGTCTTCCTAGAACTGTCCAACTTCTTAAGCATCAGTGGTTGGGGCATAGACTTGGGTTACTGTGATGTTGAGTTGTTTGCCTTGGAAATGAACTGAGATCATCCTATCATTTTTGAGATTGTACCCAAGTACTTCATTTTGGACTCTTTTGTTGATTTGGAGGGCTGCTTCATTTCTTCTAAAAGATTCTTGCCTACAATAGTGGCTATAATGGTCATCTGAATTAAATTTGCCCTTTCTTGTCCATTTTCAATGATTCCTAAGATGTCAATGTTCACTCTTTCCATCTCCTGCTTGACCACATCTAATTTACCTTGATTCATGGATCTAATATGCTGGGTTCCTATGCAATAATGTTCTTTACAGCTCCAGACTTTACTTTCACCACACAAGCCATCCACAACTGAGTGTCGTTTCTGCTTTGGCCCAGCCTCTTCATTCTTTCTTGAGCTGTTAGTAACTGCCCTCTGCTCTTCCCCTGTAGCTTATTGGACACCTTCCAATTTGAGGGGCTCATCTTCTGGTGTCATATTTTTTGTCTTGTCATACTGTTCATGGGGTTCTCACAGAAAGAATACTGGAGTTGTTTGCCATTCCTTCTTTCAATGAGCCGTGTTTTGTCAGAACTCTTCACTATGACCCATCCATCTTGGGTGGCCCTGCACAGTGTGACTCATAGCTTCATTGAGTTACACAAACCCCTTTGCTACAACAAGGCTGTGACCCATGAATGGGCAATTTATTTACAGATGCCATTTTTTTTAAACTCTTTTGTGGATAACTACTTTCATCTTCTCACATGTGTGTTCAAAAAACTACAAAATTAGCATTAGCAAACCTAGAGGTAACAATATATTGATATTTGAAAAGAGTGATTTAGAGATGTAGATGTCACCAGAAGAAAGCCAGCTGACCAGCTTTTGGGAAAATCCCTGTGTAACCGTGCTTAGGTAAATTCCCCATGGTCTGAACTGAAGACTAACCTTACTTAGTTGTGAGGGTCAAGATACACAAGTTTGTTCAGTCAAGGAATGATTGGACTATAGTGAATGGACTTTGACACCTATTTGTACAAATAAGCAGCCCTTTATCAAGAAAATCAATGGCAGAAATGAAAATATTTAGGACACCAAATTGCTGATGCGCAGTTTGGATAATGGCCCAAAAGTAAACTGAGATAAAAAATTATGGAATATTATCTTCCACTTCCCAAAGAGGAAGAAGCACTTTCTCAGGAACCCTTATCTTAACTGTTGAATTGAGTATCACTTTCCCCTAGAAAATCCAGACAGTATCTAGTTCTTTTCATTTTCCCCCTAAGGTGACCATACCTCTATCTATACTTTCCAGATATGATGTCATAAAAATTAATACTAAATTTCAATCATATCATGTATATGAAATAATAGTCATTATTTTGAGGAGTTAATGGCAATCCTTAGATTCATCAATAACACAGTATGTGAAAGTTGATTATGTATCTGCTAAAGACATACCTGGTGGCTCAGAGGTTAAAGCGTCTGCCTGGAATGCAGGAGACCCAGGTTCGATCCCTGGGTCAGGAAGATCCCCTGGAGAAGGAAATGGCAACCCACTCCTGTACTCTTGCCTGGAGAATCCCATGGAAGGAGGAGCCTGGTAGGCTACAGTCCATGGGGTCACAAAAAGTTGGACACTACTGAGTGACTTCACTTTCACTTTCACTAAAGACATATCAGGAATATCCATCCTATCAGCTAAATATTCATATGTGGCTTTCTTGTTTAACTTTAAATGATTTTTTTCTTCTTTTTAAGTTTTAAAAGTTCACCCTATTATCGCTTACTTTGAGCATATACTCTATCAGTAACTCTTGACAGATGTTTAGGAAATAAATGTTTAGTGAATTGCTAATTGCTGAAGTTCCAAGCCTGAAAAGGATGAAACATGATTTACACAAAGTTTAAAACTTTAAAAGATGGAGTATAAAGATGGGAGGGGGTGGGTGAAGGTATTTTCTTCCTTTCCCTTGCCTTTTATATCTTTGAATTTAAAGCCAGGTCATATGCTTTTAGTTTAGTGCTCTTTGAAAAATACATCATTATGAAAATATTTAAATCTCACTTTTTCACTTATGTTGTTTGCTATTATAAGATCATCATTTGAAATAAGTAAGATTTGCATCTATTTACTGGGTTAGACAGTGTTTCTCACAACTAATATAATTTAGCTGTGTGTTTTTTCTAACATGTGAGTATTAAGCTATCATTTTCCAAGTGCTTTACATTAGAGTGATCTCCTTTCCCAATCTCCCTAAGCAGAGAAAAAGTTCTTTTTTATGGTTTTACTTTTATTACTTTTACATTATATTAAAATAGGATTATAGACAAATTAAAAATGCTAAGTGAGCAAACAAAAAATAAACAGAAACAATCGCCTTTAAAACCTCAGAGATAATCTACCATTAGCATTTTATTCTATAACCTCCTAGATGTTTTTCCCTTTCCTTTCTTTTATTTTTTAATGGACTTATATCTCAATTACTCCGGGAAAAAAGAAAACCACCTAGAATATCGACAATAACTTAAATTTATTGCCAACATTCTAGATCTTGCATAGGGTGGCATTTGCTTATTAGACTACTAAATAAAAAATGGTCAGTGATGAAAATTTAGGATTATATTCTGACAAAAAAGGCTAATGTGGAAGTGTTCAAAAGAGCTCTTGAGGACACTTTTAAAAGATAAATGATACAAAGCTTTTCACCCTTAACTATCTTGATCCTATCTTCAACTTTGCTACCTGAAAGCCAGTGTACCATGAAAACAGAACTCATGCAAGTAATCAGTGAGTGCAACAAGAAGGAATGCCTCCTGAGCCTGGAATATTCATGCATGGCCAGGACTGTTTGCCTCTGAACTTAAATGGAAGATTATTAAGCTCTGTTTTATTTAAATCACAGATGTTTGGGGCTCTCTTTTTCATTCAGCTCATTCTTAATCCTAACTGATACATACCCTAAGAATCAAATAATATGTATTTATTTGAATAGTTTTGGTTTGATTCTTATTTTGAAATCACCAGTGGAAAGCAATGTTTACAATTTAGGCACCTCCATTTAAGGAACCAAATTCCATGAAAAGTAACCCAGAAATAACTAATGAGAAAATATGGCTCTTTTCTCCAGCTGGGACAGGTCATCTACTACAGAGCACAGATGTGGTCACCAAAGCAACACATCCTCATCGGTAGCAATAGCTTATGATACAACTCACATATATTCAAGGCTCTTTCTTGTCACTTGCTCCTGTTTCTCTGTGATCTGTGACAAAACTTGCTGATTTATTTATAGCCCTTGATATATAGAGATAGCACCCAGACACACACACACTTGAACTTCTCTGCACTCAAGCAAACTCACATCCAGTTCATGTGCACACTCTCACAAAGACAACAGTTTACAGTACCTGCAAATTTGCCAGGTGATTATAAAACAGTATTGCATGAAAGATAAAAGACATGAAAGTTTACTAGGGGGCTAGTTTCCCACAATTAGAGCAATTTATGGTTGAAAGTTTAGATAGAATATGGATGAGTAGAAAGGAAAGAAAGTGACAATCATTTAAAATATTATTAAAAAACAAATTAGAGAGAGTAAAATTTTTAGGAATTTTAAGAAACTACTTTATTTCCTCACCTTTAGAAGGTACAGAAGAACATAAGGCGATTTCTAAGAAAAAAAGAACATTGCAGAAGCATCTTGGGTCAATTCGCCTCTCTTTTGCTTAGATCCATCTTTTCATGCTTGAAGAGAAAAGGTCTGCATATGGAGCTGTTTTGAAAGGCAAATTTATGTTACCTGAGCATCACACTACATGATAATCCCAATGCCTGGTACTGCTAATTGAATGGCACTCTTGTTCACTAGCATATGGTCTGTATCAGCATCCTTCCCCAATACAGCATTCCAAACAGCCTCTCTTAATCCATCAGAATTGGTACTCAAGATGAAGCATGTATTTTTTGACCCTTTCTAAGAATAGAGTAACAAAAAATCTCCTAAATATCATCCATAATTAAATTTAGCTCACCAGGGAAAGAAGAGTATATATGAATTTGGGGCCTTCATCCTAACAACAGAATTTTTTTTTTCCTACAATTTTGGGGAAATACTGGGTTAAATTAAGCAGCCTTTGCAGTCATCTTAGAGTTTTGCATATGCTAATCTCTACTGCTCATCTTCAACAGATGACAGAAGTCTATAGCTTGAATTAATCAGATTTATTTTGGTTATAAGTGAGGGAACTCCAGCTGGAATGATTTTCAGAAGGGAAAGACAATTTATGGACACCAGACCACAGAAATGCATGACAAAGATAATGACCGGTTCAAAACAGGCATAGAACTAAGGAGAGGGATACTGTACAGATTTTTTTCCCAATCTTATTTCTGTTCCTCTCTGTAAGGTTCACTCTTTACTTTTTTTACTCTGGATTTTTCTCAG
Source organism: Capra hircus (assembly GCF_001704415.2). Classification (NCBI taxonomy): domain Eukaryota; kingdom Metazoa; phylum Chordata; class Mammalia; order Artiodactyla; family Bovidae; genus Capra; species Capra hircus. The sequence goes on along the minus strand of NC_030821.1, from coordinate 28,004,902 downwards.
CGACATGGAACATTCCACTAACATTTCCAAATTAGTATCTCAGGGTTTTGCTAACAGAGAAATATTGTCTTAAAAAAAAAAACAAAATGTTTTCCCAATTAAAAGAAAGAAAGTTAAGAAGCATATAATGGGTTTGGTTTGGGACATGACCTGACAGTACAATATTGTAATTGGTTAGCCCCTGGATCAATATGGCTAAAGCTTAGAAATGAAAAACTCAAAACAGAAAAACAGAGTGATCTTAAAAGAGGAAATGTTATTGGACATTCAAAACATTTGTTGCTCTTCTTAACACTTCCACATTGGTCCTTCTGCTCAGAATCCCACATTTTCATCAGTGATTATTTTTTATTTAATAATCTAATAAACATATGCCACCCTATGCAAGATCTAGAATATTGATAATAAATTTACTATTGATATTCTAAGTTTTTTTCCAGATTAATTGAGATATTAGTCCATTAGAAAATAAAAGAAAGGGAAAACATCTAGGAGTTTATACACTAAAATGCTAATGGTAGATTATCTCTGACTGACGAAATGATCACTCCAGTTTATTAGATCACTGAGTCCTTTTATTGTACAGGAAACCTCAAAGGGACCTCCAGTGTCCTAAATATTCTTTAGAAATGCTGGTTTATTTTAAACATAGCTCTGAGAATATTTAAAAGCTGGCATATGGCTTCTAGAGAAATCAGATATTCAGAATTCTGAATCAACCAAACAAAACAGTAGTTTCTGCCTAAACTATACTCATTACTTTTTCTCTTCAAACATGAAAAGATGGATCTAAGAAAAAGGAGGAGAATTGCAAGATTCTTTTGCAATGTTCTTTTATCTTAGAAATCATCTTAGGTTCTTCTGTACCTTCTAATGGTAAGGAACTGTCTTATGTTGGGACAAGCTCAAATTTCTTATGTGTTACCATCAGAACAGAATCCACAAGAGATGGAAAGAAAGCTGAGGAAAAAGAGTTCCCAGATGGCACCAAATAAAAAGCAAAACTATTTAACAATCTGTTTTCTTTTTTCTTATAAAAATGTATATTGTACTATCTCTTTGATTTATATAAGCTCTTCTTTACTGAGAACATTCAGTGATGTGTACTCTAATCCATTGCAAGGGCAAGTCTAAACCAAAGGACGAGGAAGCTTAGGTTCTGCAATTTAAAGGTCAGCCACTAGCACATAGAGAAGGTATTAGGAGTGTGGACCTGGAGGAGTAAATAGAATATATTCAGCACAGAGGCTAAAGACCATAGTGTAGTCAGAAATGTGAAACAATAGAAAAAAAGAATTATTAACACCTTTTTCTCTGAGCCAACAAAGTGGAACCAATTTAAAGGTTTTAGGCATAAAATTAGAACTCCCCGTCTTTATAAATCTAAAGAGTTGACATGACAAGTTCTCAGAAATACTGCAGTAAGCAAAGCAGCACTGTTAAAAGAAAATGGTTTGAACCAGGAACAGCGGAATTGGAAAATGGATTGGAAATGAAGGAAAATACATTATAACAAGAACTGAGTATAGTTTAGGCAGCAGTTTACATAATTCTAAAGAGATATAGACAGACACAATGAAGGTGTTTTCTTTGTTCTGTCCTGTTGTTCATGTTACATTAATAAGAACAATTACAAATGACATGCACAGTTAACTTACTGATTTAAGTAAACTTATTACATAAATGCTTTGCTGCTTTTCAGGACAGAGACAAATTCAGTGCAACAATAGTTCCTGCACTTAGGAAAAAATACAAGCAGTTTTCACTGACAGGCTGCCTGACTAAGAAAACTCCTATTCTGCCTAATAAGGAAGACAGACAACCACAGGCAGGACACAATTCCTATCTCACAAACGTGGCTGCAAAGACGGTGAGATGATGTTAACTCTTTCCTTAACGATATCCACTTGGATGACAAAGGACTCAAGCAAACTGTGTTTTCATTAAATTGTTATTACCTTCCCATCTCTCATGACCTCTCCCATCCTCTGTCTTTCTCCAGAACAAAAATTGAGTTAACCAAAGAAGTCAGAATAGCCATGTTCCATTGGGGCCTGTAGAACTAATTATGGGCTGACTCCACAGGTCCATACAGCTCTGCTTCTCCACAGTTCTACTTCAGTGGCTGTCTGTTTCAGAGGCAACCTCTAAAACAAATCCTCCATCCATTTTGTTTTCATATTATTTCTATCAACTGGACTATCCTCTCTTCCTATCCCTGTTATGTCAAAATTGTATTTTTGAGGGCCACCAAATGTTTTGTGTGTTTCATGAAGACTATTTTTCCTCATCATACTGTTAGTTAGAATAGGAAAAATGAGTCAAAATGGTGCTGGCTAAAAGACAAATGGGAAAGTTGGCAAAAATGGAACAAAAGAAATTCCACAGACTGGAGTGAGAACCTCAGGTAAAACAAACGTGCCCCCTTCTTGGCTAGCCCAATTTGCATAGGGTAGGCTCAGAGGGGAGGACACAAAATATATATAAAGAGGAAACCAAGACGGATTGAGGTCTCCCCTTTTGGGTCAGCCCACCCTCATCCCTCTAGGGTGTACTATCCTTTGCTTGCCAAATAAAACTGAGTTGTAACACTGGTCCACCATTTAAAATCTTTGCTGTGGAGAGACAGAACCAAGGAAATTACACACTCCCCCAACAAGACTCAGCCACAGATAATATTTATACTATTGAGATGGTTCTCAAAGGTGGTTCCTCAGACCAATCCATTATAATCATATAGAGGGTTGATTAAGGTTGTGAATTCTAGGTCTATCCTAGAAAGGGCAGAACATGAATTGCATAATTACCAAGGTCCCAGAGATTATAATACTCACTAAAGTTTAAGGAACACTATTTTCAATAATACAGATTTTTTTCCCTTTCATGTGACATTCATTAATTTATGTCATAGCTTATAATTATTCTGTGTCTATTATTAACTTGTAAGGACTTCACAACCATAGACCATGGCTTCATGTTTGTATTCTTAATGATATTTGACATATTGCTGTGTATTAGATGGGTATTTAATAAACATTTATTTTATTTTCATGATTTTTGGGAAAGAAAGAAATAGCTGTATTGTTCTGATCAACAATTTCCAAATAATGATTCTTTGAAATTCTTCTTTTTATTTAAAGATAAAAAGTGAAAGTGAAGTCACTCAGTAAGTGTCCGACTCTTCGTGACCCCATGGACTGCAGCCTACCAGGCTCCTCCATCCATGGGATTTTCCAGGCAAGAGTACTGGAGTGGGTTGCCATTGCCTTCTAGATAAACATAGATGGACATAAAAATACAATATGTTGTACCTGTTTGGAATCAGCATTAATGATGAAGTGTGGGGCTTGAAATATCTGATATACTATTCAGATATTTATACAGCTGGACTCAGCAAACTCAGGAAAGTAGTAAAATATAAAAATAAAAGATTCAAGAAGAGTCGAAGGTGTCCCTGGAGCTAAACACAGATCCTGCCTCAAAGACAGGAAAAACGTGAAGGGATACACTTCCGATATTTATCCATGCTTCTCCTCAGATCATTTAAAGAAGAACCAAACTAGGTTGTCTGCTTGCTTTTAAAATTATATCTGCTTCAGGCAAAGCTGGCCTCAAAGGGACCAATTACAGTGAAACGGAGTGGTTATTTCCTCTTAAATTCCCTTGGCTCAGTAAAGTTAGCTAGTCTTTCTCTGGCTTTCTGGTGGTCCATCTCAGGACAGTAAATCTCACTGGGCAGGACTGCTTTCTTCCTTCTAATTCCCTGTGGTATCTCATTCAGAGATCCCTGTATCATAGCCAGGGCCTTTCATAAATTGTGTCAATGAAGCTGATGATAAAATAATCATTTCTTTATTTATATTCAATAGTGTTCAGTTCATTTAGTGGAAATTTAGCTTTATGTAAGTGATATACTCCAAGCAGGGAGGATTTAACTCTGAATTTTCTGAAAAGTTAATAGCTATCTAGTTATCTAGAAAGTTTCACATAAAGATCAATTAACCTGGTTGTTTGTTTGTTTGTTTTTTTTCCTTTCAAAGTGAGCTTTCCTGTCTTTGGGGAGGTTGAGTCTCTTGAAAGTCAGTCAGAAAGATTTTTTATTAAATAGCTCTACAGTCTAGCAACTTTCTCTTGAAAGTTGAAAACCATAGGCAGACGTATTACTACAGAGGAGACCTGAGGCAATTAAATCAAAGAAACCCAGAGCACATGCCCAGGTCCCATGTTTCAACAGTTCTTTTTGTGACAGGTACAGCACAGGTGAAACTCTCTTTTGTAATTCTTCTTCTCAAATTTGACATGGCTCTGTGAAGTCTGTCACAGAGCAATTAAAAAGAGAATCCAATCACACAATTCAACTGTATCATAAGGTTGCAGCTTGTTCAGCTAAGACAAGTGCAACTTTTAAATAAGAAGAGAGGCTCATACAGTGCTCTTTCTATACCATTTTTATGTACTATGAATTTCTGTACACCATAGAATAACATTTAGATACCTGTAATATTACAGTTTTTGCTATAATCGTATTGCTACAAGTTCAGTGTGTCAAATCTTACATACAATATTAAAGAAAACTGAAATAGATACATATATTAATATTTCTTTTAAATCATTTTCAAACTTCTGTACAATATTTAAAGCTTGCTTTCCACTTACAGTTCTTACAGAATATTAGCTACATTCCCTGTGTTGTACAGTACATCCTTGAGCCTATCTTGCACCGTCTCCCCCACCCCTATATTGGCCCTCCTTCCCCTTCCCCCTATATTTAGAAATATATTTCTAAATTATAGATATTCTTAGGGAACACAAAATTTGATTGGTTCTCATTCCAGTGAGTCTAACTGCCTAAGAAGACCTGGAACAAATTCTATGTTAATAAGTAAAAACATTCAACGTTTAATTTCTTTGGCGGCTATGTTGTTGTTGTTGTTGTTGTTCAGTCACTAAGTTGCTTTTGACTCTTTGTAACACCATGGACTGTAGCACGCAAGGCTCCCTTGTCCTTCACTGTCTCCTGGAGTTTGCTCAAATTCATGTCCAAAGGACATTTGCTGGACATAAAAAATAAGGGCTTTGGTTTATATTGAGTCTGGTGAAGACAGGGGAGCAGGGCTACATGGGGCCTGGAACAGTGCCTTCCATGTAAGGACAGATCTGTTGGAAAGGTTGCATTTTCAGCAAAAAGAATGAGTAGGGAAAAGGAGAAAGAAATCTTTCTAAATAGGAAAAAGTATCCCCTAGGAATTCAGAGTCTTCCCCCATGACTCAGTAGGTAAAGAATCCACCTGCAACACAGGAGACATGGGAGAAAAACTGATCAAATTTCAAAAAAAATGTTTCATCATCATTATCATTAGAATGTTAGTTAGAAATGAATACCCAAAAGATGAAAAAAAGAAGAAAATAAATAAAATTTTAAAAGCAATTTTTCTGAAGATGTGTGAAGGAATGATAATAGAGATCAGAAAATATTCAGCACTAAATGTAAAACTCTAAAGCAACAATGCATGAAAGTACTATAATTATACCCTTGAAATGCTAGTGGAAAATAAGTTGTATAAACGTAAAAATAAATAGCTATATAAGTGTAAAGCAAGAAGTCAATAAAATAATCAAAAATGTAATACAAAATATTCTCAAATAGTAGCTTTTTGAAAAGAAAAACTAATGAAATAGAGAAACCACTGACAAGACTGATCAAAGAAAGCAAATAAATTCAAAATAAGAAATACTAAGAATTAAAAAGGAAAATACAGTAGTGATTTTCATAAGATACATAAAAAGAATGGATTATGAATAACAAGTTAAGCTTGAAATTTTAGAGAAAATAGACAATATACTAGAAAAATATACTTTACCAAAATTGTCAATAAGAAATAGAAAACATTAACTAATTGTAAACATTAACAGTATTGAATCAATAGTTTAAAATTTAACCCCTGAGAAGAAGGAAGGAGAGAAGAAAGGGGGAATTAGAGAGTTAGGGGAAAAAAAGAAAGAAGGAAAGAAAAAAAAGAAAGGAGTCAGAGTAAATAAAGTTCCAGGAATTGATGGGGAAATAAATAATACTTACATATAAATTGTTCTAGGGATCTGAATTAGAGCAAATGCTTTCCAATCAATGTGTGGACCAGTACAACACTGTGTGTTGTAGTAATATGGTCCATAAAGATTCTATTGGACTGGTAATTATAGTAATAATTATAGTAATATAGTCCAGGAGGGTTTTACTGATAGCTTCCCTGGTGGCTCAGATGGTAAAGTGTCTGCCTGCAATTTGGGAAACCAAGGTTTGATCCCTGGGTCGGAAAGATCCCCTGGAGAAGGAAATGGCAACCCACTTCAGTACTCTTGCCTGGAAAACTGCATGGAGAGGAGACTGGTAGGCTACAGTTCATGGGGTTGCAAAGAGTCAGACATGACTAAGCAACTTCACTTTCACTTTCATGGCTAATCAGTGAGAGACTATATTTCATATCATCCCTTAAAGTGAGATATGACCATGAAAAGCAACAAAAATTGCTATCTCCCTAGGTTCAGGCAGACTCTTTAACCTCTGAGCTACGAGGGAAGCCCTCAGAGAAAATACTTGACTGAAATTACACAATCAATATTAAAATTAAGAAAATACATAAACAACTTCTCAGCAATAGAGGAACAGAGCAAATTACCTTAATGTGGAAAAGTCCATCTACCAAAACCCACATGGAAACAGTGGATAGTAAAGTGTGAAAAATGTTAGCTTAAAGATTATGAATAACACAAGATTCTAATATCATACTATATATTAAATATGATACCAAAGGATTCAATCATTGCATCAAGACAAGAAAAACAAGTAATGGTCTAAGGATTGAAATAGAAAATATCCTTATTGACTGGGAACATAATTATTTACTTAGAAATAAAAACAGAAGTTACATATTTTAAAAAATAAATAAGACAAGTAACGATTTTAGATAGAAGACCAATGACATAAAACATTTCAAATGTTATAGAAAAATCTATGTAGGAAAATAGTAATAAAGTTAGAAAACATACTATGAAAATAAATGGTTTCAGTGTTATGCTTGTGTATATAAATAGAAAATAATTCCTATCATAATTCTTAAGATTTTCAGTGTGTGCAGGGTAGGAACACAAGCTTATTTCAAAATTTACATGAAAGAGTAAAAGGCCAAGAATAATTAAAACATTCTTTAAGAAAAAAATCTAAGGAGGGGTAGAGGAAGAGAAAATGAATTTATCCTAACAGATATCAAATACTATGATGAAATTATAATAATTAAGACAGTATAATATTAATGTAGAGATAAATCAACAAACAAATGGAAGAGAAGGGAGCCACAGTAAAAGATACAGTTATTTAGGGAAATGTCATTATGGTGAGAGATGTAATCGAATGTTAGTGGTACTATTTTTCAAGGCAATGCGAGAATGATATATTAAAGGATATAAATAGATTCCAGTCTCACACCATATATAGATGTACACTGTCATTGTTCAGTTGCTTAGTCATATGCAACTCTTTGCTACCCCATAGACTCAGCAGACACCAGGCTTCCCTCTCCTTCACTATCACCAGGAGTTTGCTCAAACTCATATATATTGAGTCTGTGATGCCATCCAACCATCTCATCCTCTGTCACCCCCTTCTCCTGCCTTCAGTCTTTCCCAACATCAGGGTCTTTTCCAATGAGTCGACTCTTCGCATCAGGTGGCCAAAGTATTGAAGCTTCAGTTTCAGCATCAGTCCTTCCAATGAATATGCAGGATTGATTTCCTTTAGAATTGACTGATTTGATCTCCTTGCTATGCAAGGAACTCTTCAAGAGTCTTCTCCAGCATCACAGTTTGAAGGCAGCAATTCTTCAGTGTTCAACCTTTTTTATAGTCCAACTCTCACATTCCATACATGACTACTGGAAAAACCATAGCTTTGACTATATGGACCTTTGTTGGCAAAGCGATGTCTCTGCTCTTTTAATACACTGTTTGTCATAGATTTCTTCCAAGGAGAAAGTGTCTTTTAATTTTATGGCTAAAGTCACCATCTGCAGTGATTTTGGAGCTCAAGAAAATTAAGTCTACCACTGTTTCCATTGTTTCCCAATCTGTTTTCTATAAAGTGTTGGGACTGGATGCCATGATCTTACTTTTCTTAACGTTGAGTTTGGGTTTTTTTAAGTTTTTAATTTTTTTTTATTTATTTTGTATTGGGGTATAGCTGATTCACAATGTTGTGATAGTATCAGGTGAACAGTGAAAGTGAAAGTATCAGGTGAACTCAGCCATGCATATACATGTATCCATTCTCCCCCAACCCCACTTCCCATCCAGGCTGGCACATAACATTGAGCAGAGTTCCATGTGCTATATGGTAGGTACTTGTTAGTTGTCCGTTTTAAACATAGCAGAGTGTACATGTCCATCCCAAACTCCAAAACTATGTCTTCCCTTCACCCCCCACCACCCTTTCCAACCATAAGTTTCTTTTCTAACTCTGTGAGTCTTACTGTGTGTATCATTTCTTTTTAGAGTCCACATATCAGGGATGTCATATGATACTTCTCCTTCTCTGACTTAACTTCACTCAGTATGACAGTATATAGGTCCACCCATGTTGCTGCAAATGTAATTATTGCATTCTTCCTAGTGGCTGAGTAATATTCCATTGTATATATGTACCACATCGTCTATATCCAGGCCTCTGCCCATTGCTTCCATGTCTTGGCTTTTGTAAGCACTGCTGCCGTGAATACTGGGGTGCATGTATTTTTCAGACCATGTTTTTCTCCAAATATATGCCCAGGAGCAGGATTGCAGAATCATATGGTAGCGTTCTTTTCACTTTTTTAAACCAAATGTTATATGTAGAGCATGATGATCTGATTTACATACATCAAGAAATGAGTACTACAACAGGTTTAGTGAACAGCTGTTATCTCGTATAGATACAACAGTAAAGAAATAGGGAAGAAAAAGTATTTTTCCTCATGATGAGAAGTCATAAGATTTACTGTTTATATAACATTCATATATAATGTACAGCAGTTCTAACTAGCTTGTTGTACAGTACGTTCATAGAACTGTTTATTTTATAACTGTAAGTTTGTGCCTCTGGACTACCTTCATCTGCACATATGTTTAAATGTATTTACGTATATCGTATGTGGAGGGGGCTTTCATTTGTTCTTTGTTTTTTGTTTTTTCCAGTTCATTAAAAGAGTATACTGGTATACCTTTAGGGAAGGGATGCATAATGTAACAACACATTTAGTTCAGTTCAGTCACTCAGTCATGTCCGACTCTTTGTGACCCCAAGGACTGCAGTACACCAGGCCTCCCTGTCAATCACCAACTCCCTGAGCTTGTTCAAACTCAGGTCCATTGAGTCAGTGGTGCCATCCAGCCATCTCATCCTCTGTCGTCCCCTTCTCCTCCTGCCTTCAATCTTTCTCAACATCACGGTCTTTTCAAGTGAGTCAGTTCTTTGCGTCAAGTGGCCAAAGTATTGGACCTTCAGCTTCAGCATCAGTCCTTTCAATGAATATTCAGGACTCATTTCCTTTAGGATGAACTGGCTGGATCTCCCTGCTGTTCAAGGGATTCTCAAGAGTCTTCAACACCACAGTTCAAAAGCATCAATTCTTCAGCGCTCAGCTTTCTTTATAGTCCAACTCTCACATCCATACATGACTACTGGAAAAACCATAGCTTTGACTAGACAGACCTTTGTTGGCAAAGTAATGTCTCTGCTTTTTAATAAGGTTTCTAGGTTGGTCATAGCTTTTTTCCAAGAAGCAAGCGTCTTTTAATTTTATGGCTGCAGTCACCATCTGCAGTGATTTTGGAGCTCCCAAAAATAAAGTCTGTCACTGTTTCCACTGTTTCCCCACCTATTTACCATGAAGTAATGGCACAGGATGCCATGATCTTAGTTTTCTGAATGCTGAGTTTTAAGTAAACTTTTTCACTCTCTTCTTTCACTTTCATCAAGAGGCTCTTTAGCTCTTCTTTGCTTTCTCCCCATAAGGGTGGTGTCATCTGCATATCTGAGGTTATTGATATTTCTCTTGGCAATCTTGATTCCAGCTTGTGCTTCATCCAGTCCAGCATTTCTCGAGATGTACTCTGTTTTCAAAGACCATGGGCTGCCTTTCTGGGTGCCTGATATCCTCTGCCAGCATTCAGTTGTTTGTGGAATTTGCTAAGCATTGAAATGTTCTTTTGATGAATTTGTGGGGGAGAAAGTGGTCTCCCCATCCTATTCCTCTGCCATCCATCTTAGGACCACCCCTAATGTTGAGTTTTAAGTCAACTTTTTCACTCTCCTCTTTGACCCTCATAAAGAAGCTCTTTAGTTCTTCCAACCTGCATATCTGAGGTTGTTGATATTTCTCCCAGCAGTCTTGATTCCAGCCTGTGCTTCATCCAGACCAGCATTTTGCTTGATTGTACTCTGTGCATAAGTTAAATAAACAGGATGATAATATACATATTCCTTTCCTAATTTTGAACCGGTCCATTGTTCCATGTCTGGTTCTAACTATTACATCTTGATCTGCATACAGGTTTCTCAAGTATATTACCAAGAAAAATAAAAACTTAAATGTTTATAAAAATATATAGAGTATCTTTTTAACTTATGAAAAGGGATGATTTCTTAAAAAGCATAAAGAGGTTTATATTAAAAAATCTATTTTTGATTTTACAGTTTTAGCTGAAATTCAGACAAAAATGTATGTGCTTCAAAAGAGAGCAAAAAATAGTAAGAGAAAGTAATCACAGACCTGGGCAGTGAAATGTCAGATACGTTACCAAGGTAATTGAGTATCAGTAGCATATGACAATGGAGAAGGCAATGGCACCAGTACTCTTGCCTGGCAAATCCCATGGACGGAGGAGCCTGGTAGGCTGCAGGTCCATGGGGCCGCTAGGAGTCGGACATGACTGAGCGACTTCACTTTCACTTTTCACTTTCATGCATTGGATTAGGAAACGGCAACCCACTCCAGTGTTCTTGCCTGGTGAATCCCAGGGACGGGGGAGCCTGGTGGGCTGCCGTCTCTGGGGTTGCACAGAGCCGGGCATGAATGAAGCGACTTAGCAGCAGCAACAGCAGCAGCATATGACAAATATCCATCATTCAGAAGAGAAAATGGAATTGCCGATACATGTAAAAAATGGTCAATCTCATGATTAATTGTGGAAATATTTTTCAAAAACCATAATGAAATTCAATTCCATATAGAGCAGACTGGCAGAAAAAAATTTTTTAACTTGATAAGAGTGTGAACAAGCTAAAAGTCTTAGTCACTGCTAGTGAGTGTGCAGATGAACACAGTCCCATTTGTAAATCAAATTGGTGAATACCTATTAAAATTCGAGAGTTCCATATACTTCAAACAAGCTGTTCTATTAATACTTTAATTTTGTTGCCTCAAGAAACACTTTAATATTTTCTCTTAAAGACATGTTCAAGAATGCTCAAAGCAACAGTTTTTGAAATATCAAGAATTTAGAAATAACTCTCTATTGGCAAAAGAATAGATTATAAATTCTAGTACTTGCACATCCTAGGGCATTTTACACCTCTGGAAGTGAATAGTACAGAGCTACACAAATCATATCATGATAATATACTTTTGTAAATATCAAAACATGAAAAATAATACCATGCATTGCTTTAATTTGTATGCATTAATAGTAAAGTATAAATGAAAAAATGAAATTTGGAAATGCCTATTAAACTACAAAATGATGGTTAACTCTGGTTGGGGTGATGGAGAATATGATCCAGGAGGATTAGGAAAATACTCCTAGATGGAAATATTTTATATCTTAAACTGGCTTATGGGTATATTGCCATTCAGTACATATAATTCTCTCTCTTTCTTCCCCTCTATCCCTTCCTCCCTCCTCACTCTTTATCTAATCTCTGTTTGAATTCATGACAAATAAATATGTTAAGATAATTTTTTTAATGTGTATGGCTGCTTCTAAGTATAAAAGTAGAGGAATGTTCGAAATGGGTGCAAAATTTGATTTTATAAAAGAATTAGTTTAAAACAAAAAACACTGAAGTTGCGGCATTTTACATAAGTTGGCAATAGTGAATACACCAGTTTTGAGAGTAGCACCTAGCCCAGTGAAGTCATTCCTTTGAAGGATCTAATTTTTCCAGTTCTCAGTTAAATATTCTCAGAAGCATGTAAATAATAACACTATAAAGGTACTTGAAGGCACAAAGAACATGTCAGCATGCTGGGAATTCATTGGCTTTTCTGATTAATATTAGATGTGAGCAATTTCAGATTACTGATTAAATTTATCAATAATTAATGCAATGTTATTGTGGATGATTAAGGTTTTTTCTTTTAATGGGAATCTCAAATCACTTTTAACACCCTGCTATAAATTCTTCATGACATATAGCCCAGCATACACTTTTGCAAGCCTGCCAGACAAGCTTTATAAAACTGATTCAACCAATCTCAGGGCACAAGTGAGGAAAAATTTGGTTTAGCCTTATTTAATAAGTGTTTATAGTAAAACCTCTAAGGGTAGCAAAACTGCTTTCTATGTCTAGTGTTTGCAACTTTCCTTGATTTCTTTGGGACTTATTTTATTTCAAATTCAGGTATATCTGTTCTGTAATTTTACTCACATATGAGAAAAGAAAATGGAAATAGCTTCACAGTCAATTTGGTGTGTCATTATTGTAATATGTTAACTGATAGTGAGGTTCTTTTTGTATTTGGAGAAATTGAATACAATTTTTATAAAAATACAATGTTTATTTTCATAAGAAAAACAAACCATATCAGAGTGTGATTTCTTTCCTTCCACAATGTTCCCTGGTGTCCCTGAATAGTCATTTAAGAATATTAATATGTATTTATACTCAAAGTCTATCCTGAGAATATGAGTTGAAATAGTGAGACAAGTTACTGATAATTCTTAAGACAAAAAAATGCTGCTACTGAAGAAAAAGAGTAACATCCACAATTTCAGAGGATATACAAAACAGTTGTTCACAAGCTCTGTGCATAGCATCTATGTTGCTGCTGCTGCTGCTGCTAAGTCTCTTCAGTTGTGTCCTACTCTGAGCAACCCCATAGACAGCAACCCACCAGACTCCACTGTCCCTGGGATTCTCCAGGCAAGAACACTGGCTTGGGTTGCCGTTTCCTTCCTCAATGCATGCATGCATGCTAAGTTGCTTCAGTCGTATCTGACTGTGCTACCCCATGGACAGCAGCCCACCAGGCTCCTCCGTCCACGGGATTCTCCAGGCAAGAATACTGGAGTGGGTTGCCATTTCCTGCTCCAGCATAGCGTCTATGAATTTTGTGTTTTTAATTGAGATATTATGGACAGGTAGCATTATGTAGGTTTAAGGTGTGCAGCCTGTTGATTTCACACATTTTTATATTGTATTGTCATTGCCATCATAGTGTGAGCTAACATCTTTATCACAACACAGTGTTTCATTTTCGTGATGAGAACCATTAAATAAGTTTTTTAATAAATTCCCTAAAAATGTAACTCCATCCCATCTAAAAATGTTTCAAACTGTTTAAAGCACTTAAAATATATAATGTTACACCTGGTTAAATAGTTTATCATAAAGCTATGAATTTCATTTATTTTATAACAGAAAGAAGAATAAAGTCCCTATGTAGCAACTGGATTAGACATGTGAAAGAAAGTTGCTGAGTTGTGTCCGACTCTTTGGCGGCCCCATGGACTGTACAGTCCATGGAATTTTCCAGACCAGAATACTGGAGTGGGTAGTCCTTCCCTTTCCAGGGGATCTTCCCAACCCAGGGATCAAATCTTGGTTTCATGCACTGCTGGTTGATTCTTTACCAGTTGAGACACAAAACATGTGAAAAACCAATACAAAAAGCTGGCAGACTTTTACTTGGGTTATAAAACATTCTAAATAAATGAAGAGACACAATTTATTGCTGGATGAGAAAAACAATGTTTTAAAAATATTAAGTGCCCTTAAATTATTTTATATGCTTTGTATAAATACTAATGGAATTTTTTTGGAAGTCTGAAATTTGGGGGGACAAAATAATATTTCTTGCTCAAGACATACCCTATGAGGTATAGTTGAGGAAATTGATGCTAAAGCAACTTAAGTTATTGTTGCTATTTTTTTTTTACAATATTACCCAGCAATAATTTAGTGCTGATTTTTAAATTCTGGTTTCTCTGCCACCAATGTACTATCCTGGTTCATGAAGAAAACAGGGAAAAAAAGGAAAAAAATAATGAGGATATTCTGCTACTGAATCAGAAACAGATCAATAAATTGATGGAATCGAATAAGAAGCCCATATACAAAAATGAACTCAAGCTGGATTAAAAAACAAAAGTAAGGCCTGAAAATATGAAACTTCTAGAAGAAAACTGAGGCAGTAGCATGTTTGACATTAGTCTTAGCAAAAATTTTTGGATATGTCTCCTTGGACAAGGGCAATAAAAGCAAAAATAAACAAATGAGACTGCATTATACTAAAAAGCTTTTGCACAGCAAAGGAAACTGCCAATAAAATGAAAAGGTATCCTACTAAATGGGAGAGGATATTTGCAAACAATATATCTCATCAGAGATTGATATCCAAGTTATATAGACAACTCACACAATTCAACAACAAGAAACCAAACATTCACCGTTAAAAAATGGGACTAGGACTTGAATAAGCATTTTTTCAAAGAAGATATATAGATGAACAGCAGACACATGCAAAGGTGCTCAGCATCACTAGTCATCAGGGAAACACAAATCAAAACCACAATGAGATATACTTCACATCCGTCAGACTGGCTAATATCAAAAAGACAAGAAATAAGTTTTGGGAGTATGCGGAAAGAAGGGAAGACTTGAGCATTGTTGGTGTAAATGCAAACTGGTGCAGTCTCTATGGAAAATAGTACAAAAGTTCCTTAAAAAACTAAAACTAGGACTACCATGTAATCTAGCAACTCCACTTCTGGGTATTTATCTGAAGAAAACAAAAACATCAGTTAGATATGTGCACCCCTATGTTCATTGCAGCATTATCTATAATAGACAAGATATAGATGAAAACAACAGATAAAGAAGTTTATATAGATCTGCTAAGTGAAATAAGTCAGAGAAAAACAAATACCATATGATTTCACATATATGTGAAATCTAAAAATCAAAACTAATAAACATAACAAAACAGATATGGACTCATAGATACAGAGAACAAATTGGTCACTGCCAGAGGGGAGGGGACTGGGGTGATCGATAAGATAGGTGAAAGGGATTGAAAGGTACAAAATTTCAGCTTAAAATAAACAAGTCATAGGGATGTAATATACACATAGGGAATATAACCAATATTATTGTAACAAGTTTTTATGGTGATGGATGGTAATCGGAGTTGATGTTGATTATTTCTTAATGTATAAAAATATCAAATCACTGTTACACATCTGAAACTAATATGATATAGTCTGTCTGTTATAACTCAAGTTTTAAAATAAATAAGAGACATTTGACAGAAATAAACAAACTCATAATAATAAAATGAATAAGTTCTGAAGATTCATTCTACAGGATGGTAACTATAACAAATTTGTATTATGTACTTTAAATTTGCTAAGAGTTAGTTCACAACATAAAAATGGTAATTATGTGAGGTGATGGAATGTTAACTAACCCTATCACAGTAATAATTTTGAAATCTATATATGTATTAAATCATCACATACACCTTAAACTTACACAATGTTATATGTCAATTATAACTCAATAAGGCTGGGAACAAAAATAAATAAATAAAACCCATTTTTAATGAAAAACATAATATCTTTGTTTTGGGCTTCCCTGGTGGCTCAGACAGCAAAGAATCTGCCTGCAATGCACAAGACCTAGGTTGATCCCTAGGTTGGGGAGATCCCCTGGAGTAGAGAATGGCTACCCACTCCAGTATTCTTGCTTGGGAAATCCCATGGGTGGAAGAGCCTGGTGGGCTACAGTTCAAGGGGTCACAAACAGTCAGACATAACTGAGCAACTGTCACTTTACTTATAGTATCTTTAGTGACACTTTTTTTTGTTTATAAATTTATTTGCTTTTAATTGAAGAATAATTATTTTACACTATTGCATTGGTTTCTACCAAACATCAACATGAATCAGCCATAGATTTACCTATGTCCCCTCCCACTGGAACATCCCTTTCACCTCCCTCCCCATCCCACCTCCCTAGATAGTTACCTAGCTCCAGTTTGAACTTCCTGTGTCATACAGCAAATTCCCATTGGCTATCCATTTTAGACACTTTAAACTCCACAACTTTGGTCTTTACAGGAATCACTCCATTTATGCTCAGTTGGATATTGGTTATTTTAGCTTTCCCAGCGCTTCAAAACTAATTTGCATCCTGCCAGCACCAACACCAAAAAATTATCTCTGCAAGGGGCTTCACCCTCTCAATGGCCTCCAGTCAGTCACTTCAGTTGCTCAGTCGTGTCTGACTCTTTCAGACCCTGTGGACTGTTGCACGCCAGGCTTCCCTGTCCATCACCAACTCCAGGAACTTACTCAAACTCATGTCCATAGAGTCAGAGATGCCATCCAGCCATCTCATCCTCTGTCGATCCCTTCTCCTCCCACCTTCAATCTTTACCAGCATCAGGGTCATTTCCAGTGAACCAGTTCTTTGCATCAGGTGGCCAAAGTATTGGAGTTTCAGCTTCAGCATCAGTCCCTCCAATGAATATTCAGGACTGATTTCCTTTAGGATTGATTAGTTGTATTTCCTTGCAGTCCAAGGGACTTTCAAGAGTCTTCAACATCATAGTTCAATGGCCCCCAAATTCCAGGAATTCCAGATTCTTTTTTTTTTAATTTTAAAATCTTTAATTCTTACATGTGTTCCCAAACATGAACCCCCCTCCCACCTCCCTCCCCATAACATCTCTCTGGGTCATCCCCATGCACCAGCCCCAAGCATGCTGTATCCTGCGTCAGACATAGACTTTTTTAAAATTTTTTTATTGAAGGATAATTACTTTACAAAATTTGCTGTATCCTGTCAAACTTCAACAGGAATCAGCCATAGGGATACATATATCCCCTCCCGTTTGAACCTCACTCCCATAACCCACCACATCCCCCCTCTCTAAATTGATACAAAGCCCCTCTTTGAGTTTCCTGAGCCACACAGCAAATTCCCATTGGCTATCTATTTTACATATGGTACTGTAAGTTTCCGTGTTACTCTTTCCATACATCTCACCCTCTCCTCCCCTCTCCCCATGTCCATAAGTCTGTTCTCTATGTCTGTTTCTCCCTTGCTGTCCTGTAAGTAAATTCTTTGGTACCGTTTTTCTAGAGTCCATATATATGCGTTAGAATACAATTTTGTCTTTCTCTTTCTGACTCACTTCACTCTGTATAACAGGCTCTATATTCATCCACCTCATCAGAACTGACTGAAATGCATTTCTTTTTATGGATGAGTAATATTTCATTGTGTATATGTACCACAACGTCTTTATTCATTCATCTGTCCATGGACATCTAGGTTGCTTCCATGTTCTAGCTATTGTAAATAGTGCTGCAATAAACATTGGGATACATGTGTCATTTTCAATTTTTGTCTCCTCAGGGTATATGCCTAGGAGTTGGATTGCTGGGTCATATGGTGGTTTTATTCCTAGTTTTTTAAGGAATCTCCATAACATCCTCCATAGTGGCTGTATCAATTTACATTCCCATCAACACTGCAAGAGCATTCCCTTTTTTCCACACCCTCTCCAGCATTTATCGTTTGTAGACATTTTGATGATAGCCATTCTGACTGGTGTGAGGTGATATCTCATTGCAGTTTGATTTGCATTTCTCTAATAATGAGCGATGCTGAGCATCTTTTCATGTCTTAGTTAACCATCTGTGTGTCTTTGAAGAAATGTCTGTTTAGGTCTTTTCTCCCACTTTTTGATTGGGTCGTTTGTTTTTCTGGCATTGAGTTGTATGAGCTGCTTGTATATTTTGGAAGTTAATCCTTTGTCAATTTTTTCATTTGCTATTATTTTTCCCATTCTGAGGATAGTCTTTTTCACCTTGCTTATAGTTTCCTCTGCTGTGCAAAAGCTTTTAAGTTTAATCAGGTCCCACTTGTTTACTTTTGTTTTTGTTTCTGTTACTCTAGGAGGTGGGTCATAGAGGATCTTGCTTTCATTTATGTCATCGAGTGTTCTGTCTATGTTTTCCTCTAAGAGTTTGATAGTTTCTGGTCTTACATTTAGATCTTTAATCCATTTAGAGTTTATCTTTGAGCATGGTGTTAGGAAGTGTTCTAATTTCATTCTTTTACATGTAGTTGTCTGATTTTCCCAGCACCATTTATTGAAGAGGCTATCTTTGTCCTATTGTATATTCTTGCCTCCTTTGTCAAAAAATAAGGTACCCATAGGTGCATGGGTTTATTTCTGAGCTTTCTATCTTGATGCATTGGTCTATATTTCTGTTTTTGTGCCAGTATCATACTGTCTTGATGACTGTAGCTTTGTAGTATTAGCTGAAATCAGGAAAGGTTGATTCCTCCAGCTCCATTCTTCTTTCACCAAGACTGCTTTGGCTATTTGGGGTCTTTTCTGTTTCCATATGAATTGTGAAATTTTTTGTTCTAGCTCTGTGAAAAATGCCATTGGTAATTTGATAGGGATCACATTGAATCTGTAGATTGCATTTGGTACTATAGTCATTTAAACAATATTGATTCTTCCTACCCAGGAACATGGAATATCTCTCCATCTGTTTATGTCATCTTTGATTTCTTTCATTAGGGTCTTATAATTTTCTGTGTACAGTTTTTTTGTCTCCTCAGGTAAGTTTATTCCTAGATATTTGATTCTTTTGGTGCAATGGTGAATTGGATTCATTCCTTAATTTCTTTTTTCTGATTTTTCATTGTTAGTAATTGTAAATGCAAGTGATTTCTTGTATTGATTTTGTATCCTGCAACTTTGCTAAATTCACTGATTAGATCTAGTAATTTTCTGATACTATCTTTAGGGTTTTCTATGTACAGTATCATGTCATCTGCAAACAGTGAGAGATTTACTACTTCTTTTCTGATCTGGATTCCTTTTATTTCTTTTTCTTCTCTGATTACTGTAGCTAGGACTTTCAGAACTATGTTGAATAATAGTGGTGAAAGTGGACACCCTTGTCTTGTTCCAGATTCTTTTGGAGCATTTCTTGAAGTTTCTTCTTTCCCTCCACCCTCTAGATTTCCCTTCCCTCCTAGTGAAGGAAGTTTGATTGACTTAGAAATTTATACTTTTAATGACAAAATTTCCCTAATAACCTCTCTTTAAACTTTTAAAAAATATTTATTTACTTATTTGGCTCTATGAGGTGTTCAACGTGTCATGTGGGATTTAGCTCCCTGACCGTGGACCAAATCTGAGTCCCCTGCATTGGGAGCATGAAGTCTCAGCCACTGGCCTACCAAGGAATTCCAGATAACTTCTCTTTAAAGGGAATTCAGACCTGTAGGTCATGAAGTCTTTGTAGTTCTTTATAGATCTTGTAGGTAGAGACAAAAATCTCCTCTCATTTTTTTGTTGATCACTTGGAGAAGAAAATAAGATGAATTTAAAAATTGTTGATTGAAACATAATACATGAATATGTTGGTGAATATTTGGAAAACCGATAAGATATTTGAAAATATATACCTAATAAATAAATATAATTGTAAAATTGTTCAAAAATTTTATCTATGAAAAATAGTTTTTAAGTGATTATCTATAAGTTTCATTTTTATTTAGCTTGAAATTTTCATTAAAAAATCCTTTTAGCTTGTAACTTAGTAAATGGTCAGTTTTTCAAAAGAAGGTTGTTTTAAACAATGGTCCAGTCTTTAAATGGATGGGCTAAATGATGGGCTTAAATGATGGGATATTTATGCCCAGTTTGACTATGGGAGAAGTAATATAGTTCAGTATTTGTGAGCACATTTCCTGTAATCAGATTATTTGGCTGCAGACTTCAGCTATAACGTTTTGAAAGCTTCTCAATTTATCTGTGCCTCAGCTTACTCATATTTAAAATTCAGGTAATTTAACTTCCTTATCATAGGGTGGTTATGAAGATTATGCTAGTTAATAATTGTAAGAGTCTTAGAATAGTGCTTGGCACGTAGTCAGCCATATGTAAGTAAATAAATTATAGAGTATTCAAAACCATCATGGCCTCTTCTTTACACCAGCTGTAATAAATACAATAATTTGTTCAGAGGCCACTAAATATCTAGAAAATGGTTACTAAAAAGAAAGCAGAAAAACAATCAAAATCTGTTGACTTAATTATTTATTAATAATGCCAGAAACTGAAAATAGTCAAAATGAGTGCTCTGGAGAGGAGTACAATGCTTAAAGATTTTACAGAATAAACTGAGAAGCATCAAAGTTCAGTTTTACTTCCAAAATTGTTCACGGTCAAAATTCTCAAAAACCATTGGCAAACAGACGATGCGTTAATGATGGGACAATTTGCAAGACCTTAAGTCTAAAACTGCACTTAGCCATTAATTAGTTGATTTATGATTAGGAAGAGGGTAGGACCATTTAGAGGCTAAGAGCTTGTTGGAGTCACATGAAAATTTTCACTTCTTCAGCATCTTTCAAGAGGAGGATGAGGAGAAAGAATTTCAAGAAAATTGAGATGTCAATAAGGGTTTATTTGGTAAATGAAATGCTTTCCCACCCTCAACATAGCCTAAGATAAATTCAGTTCAGTTCAGTTCAGTCACTCAGCCGTGTCTGACTCTTTGTGACCCCATGAACCACAACATGCCAGGCCTCCCTGTCCATCACCAACTCCCGGAGTTCACCCAAACCCGTGTCCATCAAGTCGGTGATGCCATCCAACCATCTCATCCTCTGTTAGTCTAGCAGTAATGTATATTCAGATGCTTTATATTACACCCCTTGTGAGTTGCTCTAATCACAAATTCACACTCCAGGGGTAACGAAGGTAGCAAGAGGAAGGCAGTTTTCCAACTGGACATTATTGCCAGAAGCTCTGCTATCAATGAATGTTAGTAATATGTTTTTGTGGATGAAATTAATGGACTTTTTATTTGGATAAAATACAGGAAAAATGAGTTCTCATTGGTGATATAGTCAAGAAATGTGAGTTGAATAAAATATGACAGACATTCCTCACACTTGCATAAATGGGACATAAGAGCTAGCAAGACCAATAGCCTCTAAATTTAGGAAACGTGATCCATGCTTAAACCGTGAAGGATTTTATGTCCTCTACCTGCTTTAAAGGATTCACGGTCTTCTGAATCAAGTAAATGTTCAGCTGAATCCTTAAACTTGAAAGCTGTTAAATTTTCTTCAGGTGAAAATTTTAGGCAGAGTGTTTGCCAAGATTCCCAAGGACCAGAAAAGAGAGAAAGAGATAAAAAGCCAAGGCCACATCAAGTTTAGAGAATAAGTTGTATGACAGATTTTTTTTTTTTGCTTTGCAGTATATGCATGCTCAGTTGCTTAGTCATGTCCAACTCTTTGTGACCCCATGGACTGTAGCCTGGCAGGCTCCTTTGTCCATGGGATTCTCCAAACAAGAATACTGGAATTTGCAGTGTGTATGTGCTATTTATTATGGCAGAATATATGGCATAATTTGGTCCCTGACTCTTCCCATTACAAACTAGTTGTGGAGTAGCTAATTCTTTCCCACAACTACCATTACCAAACCAAACAAAACCAACTCACTGACAAAAACAGCTGTGGGTGACCAAACTGGCATAGATCAATTTGTTTTCAATTTCATATCAGTAATAAGAAAGTATTGCTTCTCATAGTGAATTGTAGCTACCCATATGTATTTAAATTTCATGTCACACCATTCAAATCATGTATGCTACATGGCCATTTTAATATTGAACATATTAAATTCAGATCATGGGAAATGGAAATTTGTCTGGCAGAATATTTTGAGCCTAGGGGGGAAAAATTAGCTGAAAAGCAACCTTAAGGGATTTAGATCAGGAAGAGAGTAAGATTCTGCATGGGTCAGTGGGTTCTAATACCAGCTTTCAGTAGCTGAAAAGTTATTGCTACTGTTAACTGTCAATTGATTTATTTGATACTTATTAGAGAACACTGTGGACAGAACAGTAAGCAATACACTTTACAACAGACTAAATTTGCAACCATCTGTGCAGTTAGAAACAGATGGTGAAAATTCTGGCCTGTTTCTTTTTTTTAAACCTGGTTTTAAGGAAGGCCAAATATATATATATACATACATATATACATATACATACATACATACATGCATATATATATATACACACATATATATATTCTTATTTCACAGATTGGTACATGCAGCTCTATTTACCTATTTTCGTTTCTATAGGTTCTCAAATAAATGCTGTTATAAATCATTAGAGTATTTTAAAATAGAATCACTTGATTTAATTTGCATTTACATTGTTTCTTAAATTAGATTTATATAATAAAGGTGAGCTGTATATCTATAATATAAAAATATACTAAAATAACTATATTAACATGGTCATTATATTGTTAACATACTACTCCACTTATCTCCAAATTTGACTCATTTTTGTTAAGCAACTTCAACACCAGCAGGATAAGAAGAGTATTGAGAGTTTTTGCAGTTACAACTTTGGTTTTTATTTCTAGCAAGTTGCCTAATTGTCTGCTGGATGTTGGAGACTAAAATTCCCCAAAGTACAGACAGTAAAGAAATTCCCTCTGCACTGCTTATTGACATTCTTACTTGGCTTGAGAATTCCGTAGGATTCAGAGGAACAAAAGTGTACAGTAGCATCTCTCTAGAAATGGCTAGTGACTGACAATTTGTGATAAATTTAAATTTCAACAAAATATGTTAAAGTGCTGGGAATGTTATATGGCACCAGTCTAGCTCAAAAGCTTGTCTGGGACCATATCCACCCACATTTTTTTTTCATCCAGTGGGAAATGGAAACCTAGTGAAGAGACAAAAATGATAGAAAAGGATTTCCATTTGAAAATATAGTAATCCCCATCGTATGAACAATGCCTTGCCAAATTTAATGAATTACAGTGCAACCTCAAATATTTGCCCCAAATCTGTTTATCCACACCCAAATTTGCAGTATATCTGCATAAATTTGAAGTCTGGCCTGAGATCAGAAATGAAGAAGGAGCCAACATATTGGGCATAGACGACTTAGTCTGGCATAAAGGCATGGAACAGCCAGAGCTTCCAGTAGAGTTAGGGCCAGCTGGATCCAAGGACGAACTGGCATGAAACAGTGGTGGGACCAGTTCCCAAAGCAGAGATGAGGCTAAGCAGAAGGGAGGAGAACAAGTGGCCACATGGCTGAACAGAAAGCCAGGCTTTCAGGATTCCCCCTTATCCAAAGTCAGCCTCATTTCCCAATGATCCAGATATAAGAAGTTTTGTTTTGTTTATACATAAAGACAGTATTTGGGATGAAGCCCAGATCCAACACAAGGATTTGCCAGCAACTATGACCTAATTCAGTCAAAACTTATAGGAAAAATATTATTCAAATAAAAATATAAGCATAATTACAGTCTTGTATTATATTACCTGATTTTGAAGTTAATACTATCATATTGCTGATTTGTTGACAATTCTAAATCACTAGGATGTGCAGAAAAGTAAATGAAGATCACATTAAATGATTCCAATGTATTCATTACAATATATTGTGAATTTTAAAATTCAATGAAGTCATGGCATTGCTTTTTAAGAAAACATTATACTCAATCTTGCCTCTTATGCAGTACTAGTAAGACATAACCCTTTGTTATCTGTGATCTGAATCTCATAGCCTTTCTGCCTTCTGCTTTTTGAAGAAATTTCCTCTTCTTTCCACCAGTTTTAATACCAATGATTAAAAAATTTTAAACATGTTCTTATATTAAATCCAAACATCTTATACTTTATATTATATTATATATATGTATATATATATTAAAGTGAAACATCTTTCTCTGGGCCAAGATAACCAGGCTTTAATACTCCTACGTGTATGATTTGTTGGATGTTGGCCACTCTAGAAAGAAGGTGTCCATAGGTAATCCCTGAAGGTTTGACAGCTGAAGACTTTCTACAGAAAACACTCCCAGCATCTCAATCAACAAGTCCTTACTTGAGAGAGGTTGGGTGATGGATTACAGTGTCCAACACAGGTCATTCCTTTTGTTGCTTAGAGTCACCTCTTCAAACACATTTCTAGAAGCAATTGCTCCAGGATTCTGGTGACCTTTTTCCTTTAGGGAACAATAGGAAAATAAAATCATCACTTCTATAGTCATAACTGGTCTCATCATCTCCTTTAACCACTATCCATTTCCTATCCTAGCAAGCACCTCTGCCATCTAGGAGATCTGACTCAGACTTCTATCTCTGAGAGTCCTGAGCCCCTGATCACCATGCTTTTTATAGGCCAGGGTTGATGACCTTGTCCATTTACCATCAGAAGAGCCACTGACTGAATTATCTGGCTGACAGACATATCCTTCCTTCTTTCTTCATTGTATAACTGCATTCTTGTCACTTTCTTATAAAGATTATTATCCCAGCACGGATAATGACTCCTCTCTTTTCTTTCTGCTCCCTTGGACAACAGTTACAATTCAATGTCTCTTTAGACAACAGAAACAACACACAATTCAATATCTCTGTCCTTGAAAGAAGGATACCTCATTTGAGAAGTAAAGTCTTAAACCAGCAGAGCCTACAGTTACAAGGACTAGAAGTAAAAATTCTGCATATGGGGGTCATCTTTTTGTTACCTTTATTTGCAATGCAAAACATTAGTAGAACTTAGCAATGGCTATTTATTTTGTTTCCCTTCTAGTGGCTAGTTCTTCATGATTCCTCACATATCTAATGTACCATACAGGTTAATACATCCCCTTCCACCAGTGCACCATCCCTATTCATTACTTTGTGCCAGGGTTAACTGTTCCACCTACGACCAATGATGAAACTTTCATCATCAGCTGAATAGCAAGTGATCCAGGTTCAAAACTTCATCTTTAGTACCTGCTTTCACAGACAGGTTATATTCTCTGGAAATATGTTTTAAGATGGAGCTCAGCATTGTTGTTGCTGTTATTTAGTCACTGAGTCATGTCCGATTCTTTGTGACACCATAGACTGCAGCATGTCAGGCTCCTCTAGCTTTCACTACCTCCAGGAGTTTGCTCAAATTCATGTCCATTAAGTCAGTGATTCTATCTAACCAACTCATGCTCTGCCACCCGCTTCTCCTTTTGCCTTCAATCTTTCCCCAGATCAGGGTCTTTTCCAGTAAGTTGCCTCTTTGCATCAAGTGGCCAAAGTATTGGAGTCTCATCATCAGTCCTTCCAATGAATATTCAGGGTTGATTTCCTTTAGAATTGATAGGTTTGATCTCCTTGCAGTCCAAGGGACTCTCAAGACTCTTCTCCAGCATCACAAGTTGAAAGCACCAATTCTCTGACACTCAGCCTTCTTTATGGTCCAACTCTCACATCCCTACATGATTATGAGAAAATCATAGCTTTGACTATCCAGAACTTGGTCAGCAAAGTGTTGTTTCTCCTTGTTAATACACTGTCTAGGTTTGTCATAGCATTCCTCCCAAGGAAATAAATATTTATCACGTTCTACCATGTTTGGAAATTTGTATATTTCCCCAATTTAATTAATTTCATTTTGATTATCTAATGAAGTTATATATAATTGTCCACAATATTAATACAGTTTAGTCTCTATTCATATTGTAGTTAACTCTCTATTTTCTTCATTTATTTTTGCTCTCTTTTCCAACTAACTGAATGTAAAGTACCAGGGTTTGATATTTGAGTGACTAAATGCATACAGATGCTGTCAATATATGCTGATTAAGTTCTCTACATGCCAGAATTCCCTGATGGTCCAGTGATTAGGACTCCACAGTCTGATTGCCAAGGGCCTGGGTTTGATCCCTGATCAGGGAACTGAGATCCTGCAAGCTGCATGACATGGCAAAAAAAAAAAAAAAAAAATTAAGGTGGTGCAAATTGTAGTATCTATCTCATACTGCTGTTGTAAAAATAATTGAGGTAATACATAGAAAACTTTGAATATAGCTTGACATATAATAAGACCTTAATAAATGTTTTAAAATATCATTATTATAATTATTTTATCAATATCATAATTTACAGATAAATTATGAATATCATTTTAAGTTCTTTAGCAACCAATTTGAAAAAGATAAACCCAATAAAGAGTTCATACTCTAAAAATAATAAAGATAAATTTGTTTGTAGCTAAGTAATACTAATTTATTTTCCCTTCTGTATTTTCTATGTCCAACTCCCTCCAACACACACATGCATGTAGATACACACAAACACACACACACACACGCACACACATACTTTCAGAAAAGTAGGAGATTTGACTTCATTGTCTCAAAGTTAGGAAGACCTGGAGTCGTAGACAAAGGAGCCTTAAGAACTTCCTAATTTTATTTTCCAAATATTAAATCTGGTAGAGAAGAATTGAGGAAAGAGGTACAGTGTTTGAAAAACAGAAGTGACCAATTGTTTTCTGCCAGACTAAAATGAGATTTTCCTGCTGGAGTGCAAGTTGGACAAGAAATCTGTGGGACTCATAAAAATGAGACTCAATCTTGTCCTTCTCAGGGTCCTGCAAGGAGGCTAAGATCCTAGAAAGTAATGGCCACAAGGAGCTTATAGGGAGATGGAACCATGGGTTCCAATATTTGAGTCCTATTATCTGCAGGTCCAATTAAGACTTAAACTCCCAGAACAGCATATAATTCTTTGAGTCACTACTGGCTGAAACACTTGTAATCAGTCTAACCTGCAGCCAATTCATTTCTCTATGTTTCAGTTCCTAATTTGTAATATAATATCTACCTAATAGTATTATTTTCTCTATTAAATGAGGTAACAGTTGAAAATGATTCCTTGATCAAACTCTAGACAAACTCTTCTGAGACCAGTAAAGCGAAGTTGCTTAGTTGTGTCCGACTCTTTGCAACCCCATGGACTGTAGCCTACCAGGCTCCTCCATTCATGGAATTTTCCAGGCAAGAGTACTGGAGTGGTTTGCCATTTCCTTCCACAGGGGATCTTCCTGAACCAGGGATTGAACCCAGGTCTCCCACATTACAGGCAGTCGCTTTACTGTCTGAGCCACCAACCAGGCCCAATCCTTGGGCAGGTCATGAAGAGCCCAGTTTTAGGACAAATCCTGTTAAACCAGTCTAGTCAGAATCCCCCAACCTCAATATCTAATCACTTTTCTCATCCCCTACTATCCTTGTGGTGTTATCTGATCACTCTAGCCTGCCTATTAAGAATCCTATTATGTCAGTTTAGAAAGAATCATCCTAATCTCTTAGTGATTTTCTGTCCATCTACTTCTATCCTATTCCTTTGCTATAAATCCCCACTTTTCCTTGTTTTAGAAGTTCTGCCCAATCATGCCTACTGCAAAACACTATTGTATTCGTCCCTATACCTGTTGTGAAGTCCTAAATACAGTCTGCCCTGCCATTTTAGTGAGAGTCAGATACTTTTTTCCTTTCACATAATGCATGTGAAGACTCAGAACAACACTGAATACAATTCAAGAAATATTAGATATTTATCACTATTATTAAGAATGTCATATTATTAAGATTTTTTTTATTGCTTCTTTACCCACTTGGGGGGAGTTGTGTAAAACTTTTCCAGATTATGGTATAACTCTGGGAAAAGAAAGGTCCTGCCAATGACTGAGATGAAACTGACCACTATCCAACAGGAGCAACAGGAGGATGAGTTTGCAGTAAAAATAATTTGTTTTAAATGCAATAAATTTTTTAAATTTAATTTAATTTTTATTTACTATGTAGACTTAGGTTCAGACACAATACAAGTTATAATGAGCACCTAAATATTCAGATACCAAAGATACAGATAATGAGATAATCTCATTAAGAGACATCATCTAATGTAAAACTGAAGTCTTCAAAACTTGTTACTTCTTAGTGTAAGTGCTCAGTCCCTCAGTTGGGTCTGACTCTTTTCGACCCCATGGACTGTAGCCCTCCAGGTTCCTCTGTCCATAGACTTTTCCAGGTAAGAATACTGGAGTGGGTTGCCATTCCCTTCTTCAAGTGATCTTCCTGACCCAGGTATCAAACCCAGGTCTCCTGCATTGGCAGGCAGATTCTTTACCACTGCACCCCCTGAGAAACTCTAAGTGTATACAATAATCAATTTATCATGTTTTTCACCTTAAACTAATGTGTCATGAACCAATTTTACCTCAGTAAAAAAAAAAAAGATAAATAAAGCAGCCACAAAGGTGACCTCTCCAAACTCCCTACCCCAAAAATGTTGCTTCATATCATTCTCCTTCACAAAGGTTTCATCCTGTCAACTTGCAATCAATAAAAGCAATTTTTTAGAGGAAGTAATAAACTAAGGTTTGACTCAAATACTAGTCCCAATCTTGGAGAAATTTTTTAAATAAATTTTCTAGGTACAACCTCAGAATATTGAAACAGGATTCCTCAGGCTACTTAGAAGTCAGAAAATTCATTGTACAACTGTTGAATCACATTTTAGAATAACTAAGAAATGATGGAGAAATTAAGTGTAATGTCTCTCGAATATTTATTTTGTACAATTATACTTGCATTCACACAGTCCTTGAAATGTTTTTCAGTTCTCTATCTAGGATTGTGCTAAACTTTGGGAATACAACAGATACAATTCATGCTTTACTATAGAGCACTGTCTGGTGAATGATAAAGAGGAGTAATAATCCATAAAACAGTATGGTAATCAACATGACAATGCTGCTACAAAGATAATATGGGAGCACATAGAAGGGGGTATTTTTAGTAACTGTTGAGAAGCTTTGATAGATACTGGATATTCAGCAGTGAGCCCAAAATCATGCTACCTGGTGTTCCCAGGTAATACAGTGTCCCCAGTAGCATACTGGGTACCTACTGACCTGGGGAGTTCATCTTCCAGTGTCATATCATTTTGCCTTTTCATACTGTTCAAGGAGTTCTCAAGGCAAGAATACTGAAGTGGTTTGCCATTCCCTTCTCCAGTACAGCACGTTTTGTCAGAACTCTATACCATGACCTGTGTGTCTTGGGTGGCCCTGCATGGCATGGCTCATAGTTTCTCTGAGTTACATAAGGCTGTGATCCACGTGATCAGTTTGGTTAGTTTTCTGTAATAGTGGTTTTCATCCTAGAGGCCATGGCATTGTAGTTCTTTCTTCTTCTGTCTGCCCTCTGATAGAAGAGGATAAGAGGTTTGTGCAAGCTTCCTGATGGGAGGGACTCATTACAGATGTGAGAGTTGGACCATAAAGAAGACTGAGTGCCGAAGAATTGATGTTTTCAAACTGTGGTACTGAGAAGACTCTTGAGAGTCCCTTGGATAACAAGGAGATCAAACCAGTCAATCCTAAAGGAAATAAACCTGGAATATTCATTGGAAGGACTCATGCTGAAGCTAAAGCTCCAATACTTTGGCCACATGATTAGAAGAGCCAACTCTGGAAGAGATTCTGTTGCTGGGAAAGGTTGAGGGCAAGAGGAGAAGGGGGTGACAGAGGATGAGATGGTTGGATTATATTACTGACTCAACGGACATGAGCTTGAGCAAACTCTGGGAGATCGTGAAGGACAGGGAAGCCTGGTGTGCTGCAGTGCATGGGGTCACAAAGAGTCAGACACAACTTAGTGACTGAACAATAATGCAGTATCCCCAGTATAATACTATATGTTTTTCAAAGTGATAAACTCCCAGTGATTTCTTCCAGTACATATTCTTATCATTATTTCTCATTAACTAATGTGATTAAGTCAGATAGATATTCTCCCAACTATGTTAAGTTTTATAAAATCACTACCAAAGTGGTGTGATTCTCTTTTTCCTTAGCACCATTTCTAGTCAGCAGCTCATATCTAAGTTCACATACGAGAAACTTTTCATTGCCTAGCTCTTTCAAAATAAGTGTTGAAAGGCCTATCAAAGAAAGAACTTGCATTAAGAAATTAAGTGCATGTGGCATTTAATAAGATAGCAATTTTAGTATCTTACTCAATTCCTATATTTAGTGCTAAGACTCAGAGTGAAAATCCATCAACCCTGCTCTGGGTACCCTTTCACGTTTTAATAGTCCACAGTCCGTTATACCTTATGAAATGTCTAAATGAAGACCTCTGGAAAATTTAAGTAATCCCAAATCTTTCTCTCTTATTTAGCAGTGGCACATATATCCAAGGGCTTCCCGGGTGGTGCCAATGATAGAGAACCCAGCTGCGAACTCAAGAGACATAAGAGACACGGGTTTGATCCCTGGACCAGGTAGGTCACCTGGAGGAGGGCATGGCAACCCACTCCAGTATTCTGGCCTGAAGAACCCCATGGAAAAAGGAGCCTGGCGGGCTACACTCCATAGGAACACAAAGAGTCAGACATGACTAAAGAGACTTAGCACAGTTCAGTTCAGTTCAGTCGCTCAGTCGTGTCCGACTCTGCGACCACATGAATCGCAGCACGCCAGGCCTCCCTGTCCATCACCATCTCCTGGAGTTCACTCAGACTCAAGTCCATCGAGTCCATGATGCTACCCAGCCATCTCATCCTCGGTCGTCCCCTTCTCCTCCTGCCCCCAATCCCTCCCAGCATCAGAGTCTTTTCCAATGAGTCAACTCTTTGCATGAGGTGGCCAAAGTACTGGAGTTTCAGCTTTAGCATCATTCCTTCCAAAGAAATCCCAGGGTTGATCTCCTTCCGAATGGACTGGCTGGATCTCCTTGCAGTACAAGGGACTCTCAAGAGTCTTCTCCGACACCACAGTTCAAAAGCATCAATTCTTCGGCGCTCAGCCTTCTTCACAGTTCAACTCTCACATCAATACATGACCACAGGAAAAACCATAGCCTTGACTAGATGGACCTTAGTCTGCAAAGTAATGTCTCTGTTTTTGAATATACTATCTAGATTGGTCACTAAGCGCAGGCGGCTGCGAGCCGGCTCACTAAGACTTAGCACACATGCATGGATATATCCAAATCAAAACCCAAGAACATATACATTACTTCACTTGTGTAGTTAATAAGCTAAACTTTATAAAGATCTTGGGTTATTTATGTGATCATTAAAGAATGAATCCTAAATAAGATCAGCATTTCTGCTAATTTCAAACTGAAATGAAAAAAAAAAAGGTACAAACCTCAGGAAAACTATAGAACAGCTATAATATCTTAAAGTCTTAAAACTATTTTCAGAATGGAGAACAGAAAAGAGAAGAAAAGTATGTTTCCCAATAAGTTGCTTAAAAAGGGACAAGTGGAAATCTTTAGTTGCGAGATAATGAAGTGGAATAGAAAAAAATACCAGTGTAAAGGAATTGGTCAGATTGTTAATTTTCTAAGAAGATCTTGAAAGACTCAGCTTAACTTCATTTTATTTACTTGTGACAAATTTAAAACATTCCTGATAGTGCAGTAGGGAAAAGGAATAAAAATTTGATATAAAACTGATATAGTTAATTAGGTAGATTATATTCCTTGAATTTCATCACAAATGCAAAGTACAGTTTTAATAATACCATGTAATTTCATTTATTATCTTTATGTAATTCTCGTGACATAAGATAAGTGAACATAAAAAATATTCCCAATACTTCTCTAGTTGGATGTTAAAACTGAGCCACATTCTCAGTATCCTTGCCTGGGAAATTCCAAGGACAGAAGTGATTGGCAGGCTACAGTCCATGGGTTCACAGAGTCAGTCATGACTGAGCACATAAGCACACACAAAACGGAAGGGAAATGGATAAGGATATTGGAGGCAATACCAAATAATCAATAGATATCAAAATTATAATTTGCTGGATACATGCCAAAACCAGTCTATTGGATTTGGATACCATGGGAGACTACCTAATTTATATGAAATTTTGATTTGTGTTTCAAATATCTTCAAAGAAAAGTTTTGTCAAAGAGTGTGAGATGAACATATGAATATAAAAGAACTTTTTTATCCCAGATGATATATTTTTTTCTCCTAGGTGATATTTAGACCAGTTTGAAATTCAGGCCAAGTTTTGTAGATAAACTCTAGGCTCATGACTTTTCTATTAGAAGTGAAATAGAAAGGAGAATATGCGATGGCAGTAAACCAACCAGATCAAAATGGAGATCTCAGATCTTACACAATAGGATTCTGGAAGGTAGGGCAGTTATTATTTTTTCTTGAACTAAAGACTTAGGTAATTCTGTAATAGCTTGTAGTTACAACTGGAGCATGTAAAAACGTAAGGCAAGGTCAAGTGCACAAATATGTAACTATGAAATGCACAGAACATCATAATCTGATGTATTTTCTTCATAATTAGCATGAGAGAGTAATAAATTTTACAGAAAAAAAGAACTCCCTATACAAATAACTTTGACAAACAGTGATATTGACATAAACAATTTTCAGTAAAATGAGTGAAAAAGTTCTCAAGGATTTTTTTTAATGGTTTCTATATGAATTTCCAAGAAAGCCATCTAGAATATAAACAGATTTGCCAAATGTATTTTAATATAAAATTTAGTTATCACAGAGCACATCATTGGTAGAAATTTATTTGGGATACACTTTAAAACATGCTGAATTAGAAACTTCCCTGGGGGGTCCTGTGGTTAAGACTCAGAGCTGGGCATGTGCACAAAAAGTTAAAAAAAAAAAAAGACAGAAATGCTGAATTAGTGAATTAGAGAAAAGAGTCTAAAATGGAACCATTAAAAATATAAAGCATATGGATAACACCAACTTTTGGCATGCCTAAGCCCAGTTCTATTGTGTTTTTTTTTTAATTCTTCATCAGAAAATGTATTAGTGAGGATTTAAAGTAAAATCATAAATAACTGCAGACAAAATACCTGCCACTGGTAACAAAAGAAACCATTGAGAAAATAAATTTGTCTCCATTTATTGTTAGTCATTCAGGAAATACTACATGTCAGATACTAAGTGAGATATTGAAGTTTTAAAGATAAATAAAATTAATACCCATAATCCTTACACACCAGGAATTCATCATCTAACTAAGTGGGCAAGAGGGAGGAGGAGAGACATACAGAGAGATAATTACAATCTACTTGTAGATTTCATGAAAAAGGAAGTACATAGCAAAGTCATGAACTATTGATATTTATTTTTAAAAATCACTAAGTAAGCTTTATATACAAATCATTTTCAACAACATACAGTTTTAAGTTATTCTAAAAGTACTGCAAGTATAACATTTCTGAGTTACATGTGTTCTGAGTAAAATGGTTATTGTATCAACACTAGACTTCCTTTGTGTACACTGCCAGTAATCTGTTTTATACTTGCAATAAAATCCTGTAAATCAAAATCAAGCTTCTTAATGTACCTTGGAAAAGACAGAATTACAAATAATGTACAAAGGCTAACAGCTGTTGCACCAGATTACCCTTCCTGAAAAATGCGATAATGCAGATCCTTTTCTTTCCTGACAGTCATTTAATAAAATAAAGTTCCCCCAAATGAGAGGTGCCTGCCAACAAAGCCTGAAAAAAAGGGTGTTATGTACTTCAACGCCTTTTTCTGCTGTGTCAGGATCCATAAGGGAACATTCTAAAAATGACTTCCATAAATCCCTTTCTTTTGTTCACGTTTTTGAAAAAGTTTTTGTTCTGTGTGATCTTTTCTTGGCTTCGTTCAATAACGTTCTTTGATAGGTCTGCAATTTATTCTTTCAGGATTATCTAATGGTGTCATCTATGTACTCTTGTCATAATGTCCCAGAACGTGTCACTAAAAATAAATTAACAGCAGTTGGCTTCAATGATTACGGAGCTCACTTTGCATTCTGTCTCCAGAGAAACTGAAGTAGAAAGCAGGAAACTGTAGTTTTTGAGAAATGAACATAAACTAGTTGTTGTGCTGAGGAGAGATTATAGCAACTAATGCGCTCTATAAATAAAAACAACTCAGCTCAAGATAAGATATAAAATTAACTAATAATTGTGCTGTTAAGCAATGTAGGAAATGGAACATTTAGTTTACTGTCCTTAATATAAAATTCAAATATATAATTCTCAATGTATTATTCGGTAAAATCAAGACATGAAAATAGTCTTTAGAATTTCAAATGTTTATAAGTTTTAAGTTAATAGTTGATTTTTTTCATCCTTACTCAAATTTTTATCCCTTGAAAAGAAACCAAAAAATTTTTAAACTTAAATAGACATTAATTGATTCAAGCAAGGGGAAAGAAATCCAGAGCTATAAGTCTTCAGACATTACTGGATTTAAGAATTCAAGTTTTATATTAAAGGGTCTGTCTCTCTTCATATCTCTCGCTGATTAATTTTCTCTAATAACTACAGTGTACCAAAACCTCATTCTATAAACTGAATAACCTACTGCAAAGAAAGTGACTTTTTATTCCTTATTACTTTCTAAGTTCCTAAATGGACACTGCTTATCCCTGATCAAATTGCTCCGCCTATCAGTTGCTGCACTCAAAGGGGTGGAGTATTCTGATCTGCCAGCCCAGAACATGCTGTACAACTATAACAGAGAAAAGAGTGTAATAATTAACAAATTCACTAGAATCACATGTAGTGGAGTAAAGGCTATTTCCCAAAGAAAGTAAAAAGTGGCATACATTTCCTGCATCTTACTTTCAAAATATATCTTGTGAAAGTTTATAATTAAATGGTAAAATAAGAAAGAATAAAGAAAACCTCTCATATACTGCCCTGTCTCATATAACTAAACCATTTTCATCCATTCTCTTTCCAAAAACAGTCTTATCACTGGAAAATCATATCATGTACACAATAGTCTTTTTTTTTTAATTTGGCTTTGAAAACAATTTTTTAATTTTAAGAAGACTTAACATGAAATCTACCCTCCTAACAAATTTTAAGTATGTAATATTGTTAACAATAGACACAATGTTGTACAGCAGCCCTTAATATACTCATCTTTCACGATCAAAGCTTTGCACCTCTTGAACAGCAGTAAGTCCTTTCAGCCCCTATTAACCACCATTCTGTTCTCTGTTTCTTTTTGTTTGTCTGTTTTAGATTCTTCTCACAAGCAGAATCTTGTATTATTTGTCTTTCTCTGACTGGCTTATTTTCCTTAGCATAATGACCTCCAGTTTCATCCAGGCTGTCACATATGGCAGAATTTCCTTCATATCTTGGTTATTTTGAATAATGCTACAATGAACTTTGGAGTACAGATATCTTTTTAAGATCCTGCTTTTGATTCTTTTAGTTATAGACCCACAAGCTGAACTGCTGGATGAACACGGGATGCACGTATCTTTTCAAATTAGTGTTTTGTTTGATTTATTTTTGAATATACACCCAGAAGTGGAACTCTGGGTCATATGGTAGTTCTATTTTTTAATTTTTTGAAGAACTTCCATACTGTTTTCCATAGTTCCTGCAGATTTGCATTCCCACCAAAGTATATAAGGGTTAAAATTTTTCCAGATCCTCTCCAACACGTTTTATTTAGTTATTGTTTGTTTGTAGCATAAGAGCCACCATAACAGATGTGAGGCTTTGATTTTAATGTGAGGCATTTCCCTGATAATTAGTGATGCTAAGCATATTATCATATAACTCCTGACCATATGTATGTCTTCTTTGGAAAATATCTATTGAATAGCAGGAGATATCAATACATCACTTTCAATATAATATGCCGACAGAAAAATATCAGCAAGAAAAAGGTGTACCAAACGGACCTAATGGACAAATGGAACTAACCAACAGCAGCATAATACAGTTTTCCCAGCTTACATGACACGTTCTTCAGGATAATCTCTTGGTCACAAAATAAGTCTTTCATTTAACTTTCTAGCATAGAATTCTTCCCACATGTTGGTATTCAGGCTTACTTAGTTTTCTGTTGGGTTTTTTAATTAGTTAACATTTTTACCACAATAATTAACAGCAATCATTTGTGTACACATTTTTTATATTTTTTAAATTAATTACTTACAATAAATTTCTCAAGACAGATCTAATAGCCTAAAGCTTAGGAAAATTTTATTTTGATAGATGATTTCGTACAAAATTTTGTATAACAATTTATAACAATCCATTCCATTAGAGAAACTGTTAGATTCTGATCTTTTTTCATCACAGTGTACAACATTCTGATTATTGATCATTATTTTCTCAGAATACTGTTTTCAAAATATGGTTTATTAGTTTAAAATGGATATAATTATGGTAATAGTGATTATCATAAATAAAATGCTCAGCATATGAAATACACACCTCATTCATTCTCTGAGGTAGTTTTCATTATTCCCATTTTATAGATGAAACAGCTAATAATTTTCAGAGAAGTAATGGGAATTTTCAGGTTATCAGAACTAATATGAAATGTGAATTAAAAGTTGCTGGACTTAGACATCATCAAATTTTTCTTATTACTTCAGTGTCCCCAAGCTTCTGTGATCTTGTACCAATATAAGTGAGAAAATATTTGGTATTGCAACACAAGTTGGACACGAATTTGAGCAAATTCAGGGAGGTAGTGAAGGACAGGGAAGTCTGGTGTGCTGCAGTTCATGGAGTCACAGAGTCAGACAGGACTTAGTGACCGAAAAACACCAACAGCACAAATATATGTTTGTATAAATGTGCCATAAGTTTTATGCTTGTACTAATATATACATTTTTAAAACAAATTTAAAATCTACAAACTAAAAAATAGCATAAATTTAACGAAAAATTCTCGTATTTTGGAATTTATATCTTCAACTAGGATCATTGGCTTACATGACTTTCTTTGTGGCTTCCTTTGACTGCTTTTTTTCATAACTATTGTTGCCTTGGCTCTAGCTAAGAGAGTGACCTTAGCCTGAGGTATATTGGTGCTTACATATGAGAGGAATTTCCTTTTCCTTCAGTCTGATACTAATCTCCCTTCTATCTTGATCCCAAGTTTCTCTAGTGGAGCAATACCTGAGAGCCAGCACTCAGTGTACCCTAGTCCCTTAATGGAGTTCTTTCCTCCCTCCTTAAACTTAAGCCTTAATAACCGAAATAGTGCTTTGAGTCTATTTGGCCTGGAGCTCTATTTTCCATCCCAATTTCAGGAAGAAATGATTTATCTAAATTCCCTAGTGATTGGAACTCCAATACCAATTTCTTGTTGTTCTTCTTGTTCAGTCGCTAAGTCGTGTTTGACTCTTTGTGACCCCATGGACGGCAGCACGCCAGGCTTCCCCATCCTTGACTATCTCCCAGAGTTTGCTCAAACTCATGTCCAGTGATGTCATCCAACCATGTCATCCCCTGTGCTCCGCTTCTCCTCCTGCCCTGTTTTTCCCAGCATCATAGTATTGCTTATCTACTCTGATTTACAAATATCTAGTGTCTTTATTGGAGAAAGCAATGGAACCCCACTCTAGTACTCTTGCCTGGCAAATCCCATGGATGGAGGAGCCTGGTAGGCTGTTGTCCATGGGGTTGCTGAGGGTCGGACATGACTGAGTGACTTCACTTTCACTTTTCACTTTCATGCATTGGAGAAGGAAATGGCAACCCACTCCAGTGTTTTTGCCTAGAGAATCCCAGGGACGGGGGAGCCTGGTGGACTGCCGTCTCTGGGGTTGCACAGGGTCGGACACGACTGAAGCGACTTAGCAGCAGTAGCAGCAGTATCTTTACTGCTATGTTTCTTCTCTCTCTCTCCAGGATTTATATGTAGTAATTATTTAATTCTCTTATGCAAAGTCTTTCCAGGGTTACTACCTATTGCTTGCCCCCATATTCTTAGGATGTTTTGTTCTATTTGAATTAAATCTGCCTCCTTATCTATATCTGGGATTGGCCTTGCAGCCTTCTATCCCAAAATCAAGTTCTCATTCTCATCCCAATGTGGTCTATACTGCCTAAACTAGCTAACACTTTTTCCTGCCCCATATCATTTGGTTTACCATATTTCAGAAGAAAAAA
Source organism: Capra hircus (assembly GCF_001704415.2). Taxonomy (NCBI): domain Eukaryota; kingdom Metazoa; phylum Chordata; class Mammalia; order Artiodactyla; family Bovidae; genus Capra; species Capra hircus. The sequence goes on along the minus strand of NC_030821.1, from coordinate 27,966,795 downwards.
GGTTTTTTTTCCCCTCTTATTTTATGTTAATCACCAAATTTAAAATCAACTTTACATAGTAACTAAAAGATTTTCTTTGAGAAAAAAATGAAGCTTATATTTCTTGTCACTTCCTCATGTTACTACTATTGTGAATACTAATTCTGCCATTAGATAGCTAAATGTCATACAAAATTTTATAATATAGGCAAACACTTTGATAATCATAGTATCACTCCCCCTTCTAGAAATCAATATGTTCAGTAGTGCTTAGTATATGAACTTCGATTACAGATTTGGTTACAACTGTCTGACAACTACCCAAGGGACTAGGTAAAGGAGTATATGAAAAATCCGTATGAAGTTATCTTACTCCCTCTATCTCCTTCTATAATGCAGTCCAATGTGAAAGCTCTTACCTCATGAATACTTTCATATTGTCCTGGGTCCTTCTGCAAAAAACAAAAGTAGAAAAAAGTAGTAAAAGCATTAACATTTTTGATAATATGGACTTCTCTTCCTGTGATACACTGAAGTAAAAAAAATGAAAGAAGTATGTTGCACCATGGGAAAACATCAACATCATCAAAGAGATCATAATTTATATGATGTGGTCTAGCAGGCCAAATCTCACCTTTGAAATAAATTTTGAAAGATGTTACCTCTGTTAAAGGCTTCTCTGGTGGCTCAGACGGTAAAGCATCTGTCTACAATGCAGGAGACCCGGGTTCAATCCCTGGGTTGGGAAGATCCCTTGGAGAAGGAAATGGCAATCCACTCAGGTACTATTGCCTGGAAAATCCCATGGACAGAGGATTGTAACTTTTTAATTATTTTCAGCATAATTTATTATAAAAAACATGCACTAATTAAATGACTTTATAAGGAATTATAAGAGTTTTATTAAATACATTTTAGTATTTTATATAAATAACCATTTGTTTCCTTTTCTCTCCACAGTCCCCACAAATGCAGTTAATATGGTCTTGTTAAAACAGTCTATTTTACCAAATACATTTTAAATCTTATTTCTGCATTTATGATTACAGCAGAAAGCACATCTCTGATCGCTGCATCATGAGGTCTTATACATGTTCTATATTGAAAAAAATAGACAAAATAAAATAGGAGTAAGTTAATATCTTTCTCGTTTGTTCACACCCTTCCTTGGATGCTCATTGCCTAGTCAATAACCTCTAGCAGTCAAGATTTACAAGGTTTGTCCTCAATTTGTCTCTTTTTTAAAAAAAAGATTTGCTTTACTTTATTTTTGCCTGGGCTGGATTTTTGTTGCTGTACGAGGGCCTTCATCAGTCTCCAAGGGTAGGGCTCCTCTCTGGCTGTGGTGCACAGGCTTCTCACTGCCGTGGTCTGTCTCACTGTGGAGCAGAGGCTCTAGGCATGTGGATTTCGGTGGCTGAGGCTCTCGGGTTCTAGAGTGCTGGCTTAGTAGTTGTGGCGCACGGGCTTAGTTGTTCCACAGCAAGTGGGATCTTCCCAGACCAGGGATCAATCCATGTCCCCTGCATTGGTAGGCCGATTCTTTACCACTGAGCCACCAGGGAAGCCCTCAATTTACCTTCATTCTCTAATTTATCCTTTTAAAAAATCCTATGTTCAAGTCAACATTCAATATTGAAACAATTCAATATTCCCTGAAGCAATCATAAGCATTACTAGCTCTTTAGAATGTCAACTTCACCTTCAGCCTTTCCAAATTCTTCAGTACCTAGTTTAATACTTTCCTGAGTCATGTAAGCATCATAAGAACCTGAAGAGTACTGTGGCCTCTGTCACTGAAAAAAAAAAACGAACAAACATAAAAGCAAATTCAACATACACAAAACATCTTGCTTGCAAATATCTGAGATCTATATTCTTTACATTCAGAACATCTTTCCTATTTAATATGCCATTTCTTCAGTGAAATCTTCATTTTTGCCAATATCATATAATGAGCAGTGTATTAGATAGTGATCCCAAATCTCAGGATTTCTAGTTCTTCAACTAACTTTGATGGGACACTTTACTATCTTGTGTCAGCTTTGAGTATAAAATAAGAGTTGGCATGTATTATTCATCAGTCACTGTCCAACTTTGACATGCTGACTTTGAGATCCATATTCAAAGAAGGAATCAAGGAAAGCTTTGTTTCTGACTGTCTGTAGTTTCATTCAGTAAATAATTCAACTTATATTTGTTGAGAGCTGATTTGCCACCAGACAAGATATTTTGATACTGGTTGAATGAGTTACAGAAAACTCTAGAACTTATTAAAGATTTTAGTGAACTAGAAATATATTCTAATCCATTTGCACCAAGGAGCAGACCTTATTACTTTGGCTGAGTACCAGAATCTAATTTCTTTTGGTTCCTACTTTCATGGGTGGCCACTAAACCTTTAGCAGTCATTAACCTGTCACTATTATGTGCTAAGCAGTTGACCTTATTTGTAAGTTTTAACTGTCAAGGAAAAACTTTAATGATTTATTATTTAATTTTTTCTGAACCATTTATAAGATTACATGTTTGTTTATTATAAACTGTTTGTATGCAGGAACAATTTCTTACCCATTTTTGTATTCTATATACCTTGCATCATTGATGATCAATAGGCACTTACTGATTTGAATTGTTTTATTTATCCAAAACAGGTCACTGTCAATTGCAGTCTCATATTTCACTGAGCAAAAATTACTACTACAATTATGAGCCATCCAATGAAAACAACCCCAAGGAAGAAAGGTAAGTTATTTGTATTATTTAAGCTACTTGCCAATCTCTCCAGGCCTCTGGTTTTTGGTACCTACCACCTGACCTGCCTCTTGAGAAATCTATATGCAGGTCAGGAAGCAACAGTTAGAACTGGACATGGAACAACAGACTGGTTCCAAATAGGAAAAGGAGTACGTCAAGGCTGTATATTGTCACCCTGCTTATTTAACTTATATGCAGAGTACATCCTGAGAAACGCTGAGCTGGAAGAAGCACAAACTGGATTCAAGATTGCCGGGAGAAATATCAATAACCTCAGATATGCAGATGACACCACCCTTATGGCAGAAAGTGAAGAGGAACTAAAAAGCCTCTTGATGAAAGTGAAAGTGAAGAGTGAAAAAGTTGGCTTAAAGCTCAACATTCAAAAAACGAAGATCATGGCATCCGGTCTCATCACTTCATGGGAAATAGATGGGGAAACAGTGGAAACGATGTCAGGCTTTATTTTGGGGGGCTCCAAAATCACTGCAGATGGTGACTGCAGCCATGAAATTAAAAGATGCTTACTCCTTGGAGGAAAAGTTATGACCAACCTAGATAGCATATTGAAAAGCAGAGACATTACTTTGCCAACAAAGGTTCATCTAGCCAAGCCTATGGTTTTTCCATTGGTCATGTATGGATGTGAGATTTGGACTGTGAAGAAAGCTGAGAGGCGAAGAATTGATGCTTTTGAACTGTGGTGTTGGAGAAGACTCTTGAGAGTCCCTTAGACTGCAAGAAGATCCAACCAGTCCATTCTGAAGGAGATCAGCCCTGGGATTTCTTTGGAAGGAATGATGCTAAAGCTGAAACTCCAGTACTTTGGCCACCTCATGTGAAGAGTTGACTCACTGGAAAAGACTCTGATGCTGGGAGGGATTGGGGGCAGGAGGAGAAGGGGATGACCGAGGATGAGATGGCTGGATGGCATCGCTGACTCGATGGACGTGAGTTTGAGTGAACTCCGGGAGATGGTGATGAACAGGGAGGCCTGGCATTCTACGATTCATGGGGTCACAAAGAGTCGGATATGACTGAGCAACTGAACTGAACTGAACTGAGCAGTAATTATGTCTGGAAAAACTAATATATATGCACTTTACACATATTTACTAAATTAATCATTAGTTCAACAAAGAATTATTGATTGCTTATTTTGTGAAAGAAAGAGCAGTAGAATTTGATAATACAAAGAATAAACAGCTGAAATTCTTAAAAAAAACTTTCATTTCAGTGAAAGAAATAAATAACAAACATGATATAAATGAACTCCTGACAATTTTAAAAATAGTATACTAGGTGAATAAAAATAGAAACATATACTAATGCCATAGATTGATTATACAGAAAAAGACTCTTTGAAGAAATTTACAGTAAGCTTAGAACTGATTCTAAAAGTCAGCCATGTGACAATTGAAACATTCTAAGTAAAGAGAGGGCAAATGTCTTCTGAAGGCAGAACAAGATACAGTCAGTTCAGTTCAGTCGTTCAGTTGTGTTTGACTCTTTGCGACCCCATGGACTGCAGCACACCAGGCTTCCTTGTCCATCACCAAATCCTGGAACCTCCTCAAATTCATGTCCATCACGTGGGTGATGCCATTCAACCATTTCATCCCCTGCCATTCTCTTCTCCTCCTGCCTTTAATCTTTCCCAGCATCAGGGTCTTTTCCAATGAGTCCTTTCTTTGCATCAAGTGGCCAAAAGTATTACAGTTTCAGCTTCAACATCAGTCCTTCCAATGAATATTCAGGACTGATTTCCTTTAGGATAGACTGGTTGGATTTCCTTGCAGTCCAAAAAACTCTCAAGTGTCTTCTCCAACACCACTTCAAAAGCATCAATTCTTCAGTTCTCAGCTTTCTTTATAGTCCAACTATCACATCCATACATGACTACTGGAAAAACCATAGCTTTGACAGACAGACCTTTGTTGGTAAAGTAATGGCTCTGCTTTTTAATATGCTGTCTAGGTTGGTCATAGCTTTTTTTCCAAGGAACAAGCATCTTTTAATTTCATGGCTGCAGTCACCATCTGCAGTGATTTTGGAGCCCCCCAAAATAAAGTATGTCACTGTTTTCATTGTTTCCCCATCTATTTGCCACAAAATACAGTAGCTTGAAATTTGATACTCTGAGTAGTTACAGCATATCAGTTTCAAAGATGTATATAGGAACCAGAAAATGTTCTCTCTTTAGGAAAAATGTGAAGTAAATATCAAATCAGGAATTCCATTTTATCTAATTTAATATTCATTGTTAAATGTTATTCTTCTTATCTCATAGAAAAGTAATTTTACATAGAGACTTTGTGTAACTTGATCAAAGACTTAATCAATGGAGTCAATATTTGAAAACAAGGGATTCTGATTTCAGATCCCATATTCATCCCACAGTACTATCTGCTTTGATCATTTCCCATTTCTTGATCATGGCTCATTTTAAGGACTACAATATTTTCTTTTTCGTGTGCAATTCGTCCCTAAAGCTCCTCCTTCTACTCAAGTGTTCCAGTTAAATTTATGAAGTCTCCCCTAAGTTTTATGGTGTCAGTTGTCCCAACCTCCCATCCAACTGCCTGTTGGATTATTTAACTAAACCTATTGACCCTCTGATGTGTGTCCCTTAAATTTCAGTTTTGTCCAGCCCTATGCTATATAAGTGCTAAAATTCATGGTGGCTCAGATGGTAATGTGTCTGCCTGCAATGCGGGAGACCAGGGTTCAAATCCTGGGTTGGGAAGATCCCCTGGAGAAGGAAATGGCAATCCACTCCAGCACTCTTGCCTGGAAAATCCCATGGACAGAGGAGCCTGATAGGCTACAGTCCATGGGGTCTCAAAGAGTCGGACATGACTGAGCGACTTCACTTTCACTTTCACTATGCCATATAAGTAGGGCAGCCTGTCTGGGATTCTTGATGTATAGCTATAGAATGATTTAACTTCTCCAGAAAGGAAAAAAAAAAAAACACTTTTTTTCAAAACAAAAAGAAAAAAAAATGTTGTAGATATTGGTTGGATTAGAAAATTCAAACAATGAATAAATAAAAAAGAAAGTAAAGAAGAAGAAACAAATTTTATTATACACAGAAAAGTTTTAAACAGATGGAATCTTTAAGGAATAGGATGATAGAATCTAATCAGTTTTTGCTAAACAAGATTGAGTGACTAAAAAACCAAATTTCATTGTGTACTGCCAGACTCCAGGGTCAGTGAATTCTGAAGGAGGAAATGATTTGATTGCATTTATGGAAATATAGATTTCTAAGTTACTGGGGACTAATACTGAGAATGATCAAATTAGAGTAAAAGGGCATTTTAGATGCCATGAAGAACTTTAATAATGTAAGGAAACAAGTGATTCCAACATTCAAGTTCTTTGATAACAGAGTACACAGACATTTCCAAAAGGCAAGATGGATAAACCGCTGTTTAAAATTATTATTCACTTTGCCAATCTTATAGAGAAAGCGAATGAAAGATAAATCTACTTATTTGTTCCTTAAAGAAAATACATATGATAAGCAAAGACCCCAGGGAAATCCTTTTCTAAGAGGTTCTGCATTTGTTTCTGTTGTGCCTTGTCAAGACCTACAGTACTAAAATTCAACACCAATGGAAAATATAAAAAGTGCCACTAGTCCAAATGGTCATCTATTCAGTTGTAGTGGTCAGCACATTCATGTTACAGGCAAAAGGTCCCTAATTCAAAACTGGGAGGAAACAGCTCGACCTCCAGATTTTGGGTTTTCCTGGTGGCTCAGACAGTAAAGAATCTGCTTGCAATGTGGGAGACCTGGGTTCAATCCCTGGGCTGGGAAGATCCCCTGAAGGAGGGCATGGCAACCCACTCCAATATTCTTGCCTGGAGAATCCCCATGGACAGAGGAGCCTTCAAGCTAAAGGCCATGGGGTCACAAAGAGTCAGACACAACTGAGCGACTTCAGCACACACAGCACACACATCATGTATACCACTCATTACGTATCAGGACTTCCATTTTTAATTTTCTTTCTTGGGGATGTTTTTCTTGTCTTTTCTTTCTTTTTACATGTATCTATTCATTTTAATCCTCACAATAACTTTTAGAGGTGGATATTATTATTATTCCATTTTACAAATGAGAAAACTGTGTCACAGAAATATTAAATATCTTGCCAAAGTTAGATAGTAGTAAATGTGAATCTTAGATTTAAACTGAGGAGGTCTGACTCCACACTCTGAATTTTAACTACTGTGTCTTCAGTTCAGTTCAGTTCAGTTCAGTTCAGTTCAGTTGCTCAGTCATATCCGACTGTTTGTGACCCCATGAATCACAGCACGACAGGCCTCCCTGTCCATCACCAACTCCCGGAGTTCACTCAAACTCACGTCCATTGAGTCGGTGATGCCATCCAGCCATCTCATCCTTGGTTGTCCCCTTCTCCTCCTGCCCCTCATCCCTCCCAGCATCAGAGTCTTTTCCAATGAGTCAACTCTTCGCATGAGGTGGCCAAAGTACTGGAGTTTCAGCTTTAGCATCATTACTGTACTTTATACATGATGTATAACATATCTAGTGTATATTATGACCACTAGATTTTGTCACAGTGCAAGGGGATCTTGAGAAAAAGCAAAGAGTATGACTGGTAATATGAAATAAAAATATCCATTACTCAATTATCTTGACTTTAAAGCACAACTTGACTCTCTCACATGTGGTCTCAATCTGTCTTCTCAAGCTAACCACATATAGTATTCAACGTTTGTGGGGTCCCTCCACTCTGTTTCACTATTGTTTACTTAAAAGTCAAAACCTGTCATTATTTCTGTCATTGGTTCTGGTCATCCTAAGAAGCAAAGGCCTTTCCCAGTGACCTAAAGACCTATTTTCTCAAATAAATATTGGCATAACCAAGAGAATTTGAGGAGGTATTGCAAAATAATTGCAAAAATAAACCTGCTTAGCAACTTCCACATGAGTGTTTAAAAGATACATTCCTAATAAGTTTCCTTAGCCTTCTTACCAGGTCACCGCTTCCATCATCACAGTATCTCTATTTACTATCCTGGATGCAATTTTCTCTCTCTCTCTCTAGCGATTTCTGTAGTTCAGTCACTATATACTTAAAATAATACACCAGAGGCTTTTAAATACATTTTGATATCTCTGCTGTATTTCAATGAAATCACCTTGTCACCTTCTTCACAAGAACTCCTCCCATTTTCTTATTTCAAAAAACCTTTATTTTAATATCATCTATTTCCTTAAACCATCTCTAGTTCCTATCCATCATTTCCCACTCTCCAGAAAGAAAAGTAGGATTATAAGCTGATGAAAAATCTGCTACAATCTTGGGCTTTTTGAAATTTCCACATCAGTCATACAAACAACTTTCACTCACCCTCATTTCAGTCAAAGCTTAATGGTTTTATTAAACTGAGTCACAGCATGCCTCCTTATTCCACCCTCACCCTATTTTTCTATAGTCTGGTCTCACATTTCCTTACCATCTACAACTTTAGGACTCTGCTTCACCTCTCCTCTGCATAACAAAACCACAAGCACAGTGTCACAAAAGATCTTGTAAATCATTCAGAACGTTTACAATACCAAGATCACAAATTCTAAAATTTCTTTTTCTAAACACACTTTCACAGCCACCCACTTACCACAGTTGCTCTGTTATTCTGGAATCTGCTCCAGAAAAACTAATTCACTTTCACAAAAATTTAGGATTGCTAATGGCCTCATCCCATCTGTAATGAGGACGCCTACACTACTCTTAAAGATAGCTATCTAGACTCTACTAAGCACACTCAGAGATAGAGAGATCAGCACTTTGTGGAGAATGATGGTAAAAGATAATTAATTCGGACTTGTAAAGACTTAAATCCTATTTCACACTTAAGTACATCTGTTGGTCTTAGTTCTCAACTTCAAGTCAAAACAGAATTTCATATTTTCACCCTCTCAAACAACTCATCTTCAAATACTTAAACCTTTTTTATTGATTTCATCATTTTTCATCTCTGTTATATTTACTCTGGCTAAATGCAAGTAATATGTCAATCAGCTAGTCAGTTCAGTTGCTCAGTCATGTCCGACTCTTTGCAACCCCATGGACTGCAGCATGCCAGACCTCCCTGCCCATCACCAACTCCTAGAGTTTACTCAAACTCATGTCCATTGAGTCGGTGATGCCATCCAACCATCTCATCCTCTGTCGTCCCCATCTCCTCCTGCCTTCAATCTTTCCCAGCGTCAGGGTCTTTTCCAATGAGTCAGTGCTTCGCATCAGGTGGCCAAAGTATTGGAGTTTCAGCTTCAGCATCAGTCCTTCCAGTGAATATTCAGGACTGATTTTCTTTAGGATGGACTGGTTAGATCTCCTCACTGCCTCTGTTAAAATGAGGTACAGAGAAGTACGTGGCCCTCCACAGCTTCAAAAATGCATGCTGTCACAAAGAGAAATCAGTGATGGCGATATATTTACTGTCCTGTCTTCAGTGCTTAGAATAGTGTCTGACACACAGTAGATACTCAATAAAAACCTATTAAATGAATGCTTAAGTAATAAACTGATAAGTATACTCTAGGCATGCTGTATTTGAATCAGAATACAATGAAGTAGTCACCACTGTGCCTGGATACTATGCTGTTGTTTAGAAAACGAAATATTGGCTTGATTTTTATAATAGCCTTATTACAGACTTTGTTGTTTATCAGTCTCAAGGTTTTGGAGATACTAGATTTGTTTCTTATAAATTACTTTTAATTGCACATTTATCCATTTTTGTGCTTATGCAATTTTTTGAAAAAATCCAAGAGTAGATTTTATAATGTTCCTATTATATTTTATTTTCTTTGATGTAGTTCATCTTTTTATTCAAAATCTTTATGAACCATAATGCTGCCATGTTTCACATTAGGGATTCTTTCCCAGTTTTGTGTCGTCTACCTGTTTGATTCAAATTACTTTGTGGGCATATGGTAAAGTGAATTGCCGTTTAGCATGTCTATGCTCCAAGCATTGTGTTAAAATTTTTTCACAGCTTTTCCTAACACATCTACTTACTCCCTCTGCCATCTTCCCAAAAGTTCCTCCCATGCTTTTCGATAAGCTTCCTTGTAAGTCTTTTTATAATTACTGATTAAAATAGAACAGTTCTGCACAAGTAAAGATATCCATCCCAGTCATGGAGTCAGACATTCATGATTCAGTAAATAAGCAATGAGCACCTACTGTGTGGTGCCAAAATTATTACATTAAAAAAGTCCTCACCTTTGTGGGGGAAACAAATAAATGTGTAATATAAAGGCAGAAACTGTTAAGTTCTACATAGAAAAATAAACTATGGATGAAAGCTATTAAAGGGATACCTCATTAGAATGGAATTGGGAGGCCAGAACAGGGAAATCTCATGCACATTCCATGCAACTTCAATACAGATCCCAACAGGGGGAAAAGTATATGGCATCGCCAGCAAGAAGGAACACTACTGTGTCAACAAGAAGAAAGATTTTCTTCTCCTCTAGAGACAGCTGAGCCAATGAGAGGCTGTCACGACTCAGACAATAAATAACCACTATACTTTGAACTACAAGTTTTCTCCAATGAACTCTTTATTGTCTGAGCCACCAGGCAAGCGCTTGTTTGTAACAGCCCTACCAACTTGCCCTTCTCCTCTAAAAAGAGTTTCTTCTCTTTTATTTTTACCGACTCGTAGGTGGCTTGCCGTAGTTACATGTCCTGAATTGCAATTCTTTGCTGCTCCTTAAAAAAATTTTTTGCTAGTAAAATAAATGGCTCTTTTATTATTTTAGGTTAACAGTGGTAATATGATTAGGGTGTGATGGTATCTATGTTAGATAAGTGGCAAGGGAAGGCTTTCCTGAAGTAACATATGAGCAGGCACCCAAATGAAGTGAAAGAAATCCAAGAAAAAACTCTGATGAGGAGAGTCAGCAAGGCTTTGGGGTGAAATTTTGCTTGGCTTTTTCACAAATAGCATGAGAGCCTGTGTGGCCAAATCAGAGTGATGTCCTTAATGAAACAATATATTATTCAACATCTGAATACAACCAGCCAAGTAGTCATTTAGCTGTACAATCTTGCTCTCACCTAGCTTGTATTTCTTCTTTCTATGATCAGATAAACCAAGAAAAACAGTGATTTCCCTAGTTTCCTCAGATTTTTCCTCACATACTGAAAAATTTAATTTTCTACAGTTGACCATGATTTTAGAATGGACTTCCCTGGTGGCTTGGATGGAAAAGAATCTGCCTGTCATGCAGAAGACCCAGGTTCAATCCCTGGATCAAGATGGTCCCCTGGAGAAGGGAATGGCTACCCATTCCAGTATTATTGCCTGGAGAATTCCATGGACAGAGAAGCCTGGAGGGCTACAATCCATGGGGTCACAAAGAGTCAGACATGGCCAAGTGACTTTCACTTTCACTCACTTTAGAATGGTATAAGACTACCAGATTTAAATTTAGAAGAAGTCTCATCATTGACTTTTCATTAGCTCCAAGAAATTAAATAGTATTATCTTCATATACCCATTTCTTCACCTGTAAATTAGAGATAATAATACAGCTTCTTGCATGGACACTTATATTGCCCTTAGGACATCTTTTTCTCTTGCTTAATCTTCTTCCCTATAATCTAAGTGATTTTTACATCCCAGTATACAACAAAGAAAGTCTTCTGTAACACTGCAGTTCCAAAGTCTGGCTTTGCATATATTCCAGTGTGCCCAGAATACTTTCCCTTCACCTTACCTCCTTCCCTTCTTGGTAAATGGCTGTGTATTTATCCATATATACTGCTCAAATGTTCGCTCTTCTGCCATACCTTATTTGAGTTTCCTAAGCAATTGGTTTCACTCTATTAACATTTCCATAGGACTTTGTATGTCTACTATCATACCTGGTCTTTTCCATAGGACTGGGAGACACCTGAAGTCTGAAACTATTAATTATTTACACATGTGTCACCTTAAAATAGCTCTAGAACTGAGCAGGACTTAAATGATATAAACTACACATGCTCAAGCATATAGACAAGCATACTCACATATTCTCATTATAGAGTGCATTCATTTGGCAATATAACTTAGATTCTAGGCTTTTCAACAAGATTTTCTGAGTTTATATTCCACTTCCACCACCTCAAAGCTGCATAACCTAGGAACAGTCACTTGATATCTCTGAACCTTGGTTCCCCAATCTTTATCATTGGTTTAAAATGATTCCAATATCACAGCATTGTGGTAACAATGCAATGAGCGCCTATAGGGAATTTAGTTATTTAAAATCTTAGATATTATTCCACTTACTCTTTATATATATTTTCTCTTTGTGTCCAGAAGTGTGTCTTCTACATATTAGGGGATAATAAGCATTATCCACTAGAGTGCATAGTAGAGTCTACAACATACTGTTGCTGCTAAGTCGCTTCAGTCGTGTCTGACTCTGTGTGACCCCATAGACGGCAGCCCACCAGGCAAGAACACTGGAGTGGGTTGCCATTTCTTTCTTCAGTGCATGAAAGTGAAGAGTGAAAGTGAAGAGTGAAAATGAAGTCGCTCAGTCCTGTCTGACTCTTAGCGACCCCATGGACTGCAGCCTACCAGGCTCCTCCACCCATGGGATTTTCCAGGCAAGAGTACTGGAGTGGGATGCCATTGCCTTCTCCGGTCTACAACATAGAAGACAATAAATGTTGTGCTGTGCTGTGCTGTGCTTAGTCACTCAGTTGTGTCCAACTCTTTGCTACTCTGTGGACTGTAGCTGGCCAGGCTCCTCTGTCCATGGGGATTCTCCAGGCAAGAATACTGGAGTGGATTGCCATGCCCTCCTCCAGGGGATCTTCCCAATCCAGGGATAGAACCCAGGTCTCCCACATTGCAGGCAGATTCTTAACCATCTGAGCCACCAGGGAAGCCCCAGTAAATGTTGCTGACTGATAAATGAATAGAAAAAAACACTACCTTTCTAAAGTGAAATTCACAGAAATTTTCCTAAAGGAAAAACTGAAAATCCTAGATATAAAATAAATCATCTGAAAATACAAAGCCAGAAGTAAAAATTAGAACTCAACTTCTAAAAAAATTCTAATTTCACAAACTACTTGCTATTACATTGCATTTTCATAATTGATGTATGTGGTTATGCTGCTGCTGCTAAGTCACTTCAGTCGTGTCCAACTCTGTGCGACCCCGTGGACGGCAGCCCACCAGGCTTCTCCGTCCATGGGATTTTCCAGGCAAGAGTACTGGAGTGGGTTGCCATTGTATTCTCTGGTATGTGGTTATAAGTATATAAAAATAAAGAGAAGTAAGGAAAGGAGAAGGATTAGGGGAAGGATTAAAATATATTCATTCTAACTATAGCTTATTAACTTATTGGGGAAAGTTCATGCATTTTGCTCACTCTTAATCATGTTCATATTTGTGATTTGATGTATGACACCTGCTCCTTTCATATGCTCTCACTGTTTATTACATTTAAGCTTGTACTATGTGCTCCTTCCAAAGTAAATTCAGCTATCATTATTTCTAATCATTTGTTTTGTCTGTGGATTGTGTAAGTCAAAGAGAATCAACTGTATTAAAAGTACCTTAATTAATATTTGTTGAGAGTCCCTTAGATATATCCTTTTTTTTTTTTTAGGATGATTTTTTTTTTATTTTTAAAATCTGTAATTCTTACATGCGTTCCCAAACACTAAATGAGGAATAATTTGTTTTTACTTAATATCAACATAACACAATTTAATTTGGAAGTGTAGTTCAAAGTGTCTATAAGTAATAATTACAGAAGAATCAACATGTTAATGATCATGCAGGCCTTTGCCAATGGGAGGAAGAGACCTGGATGGCACACACAATCAAAAATGGAAAAAAAATGTTTGGTTTATTTTGGAATCTTTCTATTCCAAATCCAAAGAGCAGGAATATAATAAAATTTTAGCAACTTGAATAAAGAAACCGTTTACACAGTCAAAGATTTTCATCACAAGAAATGAAATAAAATTTATACCAACTTTTACTCCCTGAGCAGATCACTGACAGAAGACAGATCACTGGTTAAAAACAAACAAACAAGAAAATCAGAATGTCTGTCAGAAGACTCACACAGAATAACTCTACTGACCAAGTTAAAATCTCCTTGGCAGTTATGTTGCCCCATATTTTTTACAGTTTTAGCATGTGCTGCTGCTGCTGCTAAGTGGCTTCAGTCATGTCTGACTCTCACCAGGCTCCCCTGTCCCTGGGATTCTCCAGGCAAGAACACTGGAGTGGGTTGCCATTTCCTTCCCCAGTGCATGAAAGTTAAAAGTGAAAGGGATGACCCTGTATGCAAGACAGCAAAAAAGACACAGATGTGTATAGCGGACTTTTGGACTCAGAGGGAGAGGGAGAGGGTGGGATGATTTGGGAGAATGGCATTGAAACATGTATACTATCACGTAAGAATCGAATCACCAGTCTATGTTCAATGCAGGATACAGCATGCTTGGGGCTGGTGCTCGGGGATGACCCAGAGGGATGTTGTGGGGATTGAGGTGGGAGGGGGGTTCATGTTTGGGATTGAATGTACACCCGTGGTGGATTCATGTCAACGTATGGCAAAACCAATACATTGTAAAGTATTGTAAAGTAAAATAAAGTAAAAATAAAACTTAAAAAAAAAAAAGTGAAAGGGAAGTCGCTCAGTTGTATCCGACTCTTAGCGACCCCATGGACTGCAGCCTACCAGGCTCCTTCGTCCATGGGATTTTCCAGGCAAGAGTACTGGAGTGGGTTGCCATTGCCTTCTCCTTTAGCATGTGAATAAGTACCAAAAAAAGGAAATTTGGAGAACAAAGTCAATGGAAAAGATGTACTGATTATAGCAGCAGAAAGGATGATATGAAACCAAAGCATCTGCTAAAATGTGCACTGTTCTTTGGATTCCAGAAGCAGAGGGACACTGCCATGTTTTACAAAACAGACTGAGGCACAAAGATCAACACTGTTCACTGTTGAGCCAACCATCTCTGAGAAAATAATGATATATTTAAAATTTGTTTTTGGTAGCCTTTCAATTCATACTTTTCATTGTTCAAATCTCCATCCATTTGGACACCCTCTGCTCAGGTGCTAAAGTGCAGGCTTTTTGTCCACCTTAGCTGAAGTATTCCTGGCAAGCCGTCTTTTTCTCTGGTGGAAATGTGCATAGTTTTCTTGTGTTCTCCTTACATTATCAAAACTCATCTCTCTTATCTTTCATCCTCACCAGAATCTCCTCAGGTTTTTCTTCCTCCCTGTAACTGACATGTTATAAACCAGTGGGTCGCAAATACTTGCATCATCATCTAGAATCATCTGGAAGGCTTGTTAAAACATACATTTCTGGGAACCATCCCAGGGTTTCTGATTCTGTACAGCATTTCCAGCAAGTTCCCAGGTGACACTATTGCTGCTTACCAGGGCAACATCTTTGAGAACCACTGCTATAGCATTTACAAATTCATTAACATTTAGCCTTTGAAGCATAATGGTAACAATGCACAGTCCCTCCAAAGGATTTTTTGTAGCAATGGGAAATATAATTAATATAAATGACTGTAGACCTATCATATGACAGGGCTTCGCTGGTGGCTCAGCTGATAAAGAATCCCCCTGTAATGCGGGAGACCTGGGTTTGGTCCCTGAGTTGGGAAGATTCCCTGGAGAATGGAACGGCTACCCACTCCAGTATTCTGGCTTGGAGAATTCCATGGACTGTATAGCCTATGGGGCCACAAAGAGTCAGACACGACTGAGTGACTTTCACTCACACTAACTCACCATATGACCCAGGTATTCTGCTTCTGTGTGTTTGTCTGAAGAACATGGAAACACTAATTTGAAAAGATTTGTGTACTTCTATGTTCATCACAGAATTATTTGCCACAGAATAGATAGGAAAACAAGTGCCCGGTGATGTATGGATCAGTATAGAAGATGTGAGATATATACACAAAGAATACTACTTAGTCATAAAAATGAATGAAATACTGCCATTTGGGACAATATGGATGGATCTTGAAGACACTATGCTGAACTAAACAAGTCAGAAAGAGAAAGACGCGTTCCATATAATTTTTCCAATATGTGAAATCTCAAATAAATAAATAATTTTTTTAAAAAGATGAACTCATAGAAACAGAACAGAATAGTGATTACCAGGGAAAAGGGCATTGGGAGGTAGGTGAAATCAGTGAGGAGGATCAACTGAAGAGGAATGTAAACTAGATTTTTGATATATGGTACATTGTATACATTGCATACTCTTTACATTGCAGGGTATATAGAAGTCAACTTATGGTGCTGTACACTTGAAAATTACATAATATATAATACACATATGAAAGTGAAAGTGTTTGTCCTTCAGTCATGTCTGACTCTGCGACCACATGGACTGTAGCCTACCAGGCTCCTCTGCCCATGGAAATCTCCAGGCAAGAATACTGGAGTGGGTGGCCATTGCTTTCTCCAGGGAGTCTTCGGATCCAGGGATTGAACTCAAGTCTCCGCACTGCAGGCAGATTCTTTACCATCTGAGCCACCAGGGAAGCCCCAAGACACATATATATGGCTGTATTTCCCAGCACATAATACGTGCCCAATAATATTTTATTGAATGAATCTGAATGCAAAATAACAATATAATATTTTAATCTGGATTAGTAATTCTAAGATTTGGCAGTAACTTGAGAGGAAAAGGACCTTTCCAAGTAAATAGTCACCTGCTTCTTTGATGATAAATCCAGCTCAATCAGGAAAAAACACATGAGTTTAAAATGCTAATAACAATGATAGTAATAGTATAACACATTTACAAAATGAGAAGTTGGAAAATCTTAAAATATTTTCATAGCCTGCATATACTGGGCTCAAAATAGTTAAAACAGTACATCTTAGACTGCAGCCTACTAGACAAATCTTCAAGAGTCTGTGTAGCACAGTGAGTGTCCTAAAGTCAATGACTTCCACACAGCAGGGAGAGCTTGCTCAGGTGGTGACCAACCTCAAAAGCTATTCACTTGAGCCGACATCCAAAACAACCCAGATGACTCGTCCTCTGCTAGAGAAGGATGTCACTTTTGCCTTACAGGTAGGCCTTTTGCACAGTATCTATTAAAAGAAAACAAATATTCTTAAAGTTGCACCCTCCCAAATTAGAGCCAGAGCAACAGAAATCCATTAACATGTAAGGCATGGTTTCAGAGAATACAGAGAGAGGAAAGAAGGCTCTTGAAAAGTAATTTAAGCCCTAGAATGAAGAGTCCATTTAGATTCAACAGACATGATATAGGAACAGTATGGGGGACTGAAGATCAGCAGGGCAACAAAGAAAAAACAGTTTCTGAGAAAGATTAGGACAGGGACAATTCTCTTTCCAGAAATGGCCAACCTTTTAATATTGAAGTAAAGAATATACAGTATTATGTAACTTGATTCATACATGCTTAAAGTAATTGTATACAGAAAATTTAATATTTAGGAATCATTAAAGAAATCATTTCAGAACACTAAGTGGACCAAAAAACTATTATTCCTTAAGGGTCAGTGTTATAATAAGGCATATTTCTTCCTGGGCATCACAGAACTGCATTTTGGTCTTCAGCACTCAGTATTGCGAATTCAAAAATACTATGCCCATGTTATAGATAAAAAAGTAAATTGAGGATCAGAATTGAGACTTGAATTCAGATTGTCTGAGGGCAAACTCGGTGTGTTTCTTATGCACAGCTGTCTCCTCTTGGTATTCTGTAATTAAAGCCCTGATAATTATTTAAATCAATGCTATAGCATAATCTAGGGGGAACTAGCCAAAAATTATCCATTGCAAGTACTCTAAACAAGTTTATTCTTTAGACAAAATTATACTTTATATGCTTTTGCAGTAGTATTTCAACAACAAAAAAATACTCTTTAGTCATATCCATATTCATGGGACAACATCAATTTTAGCAGCAACATTTTGAATATAAAGGAAGTGTAGCTTCTCAGGGATTGAGAGAGAAATGGTGAATTACACCGCATTATATATTACAAAAGTGTAGGTGAATATCTCTAGATGAATAACCCCCCAATCTACATAACCTATGCTTAAGTTTTTATTTTAATTGTATACCAGTGTTTAATTAGAAAAATATTTCTAATGATACTAAACACATCTAAAAGATTGCTATGGCGACAGTTTCACCATTAAGTCACTGACATCTGCAAAAACAGCCTGTGTCGCACGCGTCTCCGCACCTTGAGGTCTGAAGGAACCTTACTGAGCAGTACTCCAACAGCTCACTGAAGTGAGTGGAAAGGCAAAATTTGAGATTGAGTACACCTGGATTTGAATTCCAACTCCAGCACATATCAGTTGTCAAACGTTAAGCTCTCTGAGGCTAGGTATGTTTATCTAATTAGGATTATAGAGGTAGGCATTTCTTGAGTAACTTATTTCACATACACATCAATAATTCCTTCTTCGTGGGAATTCCCTGGAAGTCCAATGGTTAGAATTCTGCACTTCTACTGCAAGGGACACAGGTTTGATCCCTTGTCAGGTAATTAAGATCCTGCATGCTGTGAGTTACGGCAAAAAAAAAAAAAAAAAAATCTCTCTTCATACAGTCTGTATATTTCATATTTTGAATATATTACAATATATATTAAATTTGTTTGCTTTATAACAGTCTTCTCCACTAAAATAAGGGCTTCCGTCATGACTCAGCCATAAAGAATCTGCCTGCAATGAAGGAGATATAGGTTCGATCCCTGAGTAATGAAGATCCCCTGGAGAAGGAAATGGCTACCCACTACAATATATTTGCCTGGAAAATCCCATGGACAGGGGAGCCTGGCAGGCTTCAGTCCATGGGGTTGCGAAGAGTCAGACATGACTTGGTGACTAAACCACTACCACCACTAAAATAAAAGCTCCTTGAGTTTAAAAACATACATGTGTAATTCACCACCGCATTTTCTGTCCTGAGCATAATCCTGTTATACAATTGATGATCAATAATTTTTGCTAAGGGGAGGAAGGAGGGGGGAAAGAAAGGAATGTTTCTGTGACAATTTAAAAAGCTATAATATGCATGGAGGGTTTAGCACAGAATGATCACTCCATAAACACTCACTGGTATTATTAATATTTATGTGAAACGTGAATCTCTCAGACTGTATTTCTGGAAAATGGGTTCTATCACTGAGGAAAAACTCCAGGGAATGCACTCAGACTTCTTGAGTGGCCCATTCCATATTCACCCACTCATGATGACAAGATCTCTGTAAACCAGAGAAGAAAATTCCAAGTATTGTTTCCTCTTCCTACACATATAGCATACAAACCGATTGTGTCTTTCTCTGATGAAAAGTCCCAGCTTTCTCCCTCTGTCTATGTGTGTGTGTGTGTGTGTGTGTGTGTGTGTGTGTGTCTCACACACACACACACATACACTTAAGAGATTTTGTGTATGACTTTTTTTTTTTCTGCTTGAGATTATGGCTACTTTTCTCTACTTTTTTGGTGATGGCATTCACAGTTAAATCCCCAGATACAGTTTAACAGACTAGAGAAGATTAAAACATCATCGCTACATCTTTTCTTCTGGAATCTGTGCTTACTCGTGTGCATTTTACTTTCATACTCCTGACTCTATTGAGTCAGCCAGTAATGATATGTTTATGTTGCAGCTATTCTATAATTTATAAGGTTCAGATTAGTGATATGATAGTGATAGAGTCCAGAATACTCCAGAGAACAGCTTGAAATATTTACTAATGTAGAGCTAAACTAGGAAGTCCTGACATCTGGATGAAATAGAAACATCAGAGGTCCTAGTGAGGGAAGAGAGCACAGTGGTTTTGTAAAGCGAAGCAAGTGGGAGAAATTTTCAGAGAGGAGCCCGTGATCTCTAGTAGTCAATTTTTTGCCGTATAGCACACTATCTGTTCTGTACTCTCAGAAAATTACGAAGATTATGATAATTTTTAAACTCATAGATCTGTAGTCAGCCAGGGTAGCTCTGCTTCAGGTTGCAGGATGGCAGGACATGGCTGCAGAATTCAGGAAGAGTTAGTTCAGCTCCACATGTCTCTGCATTCTCCTTGGAAGACATCAGCTGCCTTCCCAAGAATTACAAGAGGGGAAATCAAAGCACATAATTATTCCTGAGGTCTTGGCTTATAATGAGCACAATCTCAATTTTATTCATGTTTATTTGGTCAAAATAAATCAAATAGGCAAGTCTGAAGACAACAGGATGGGAATGCATCCTTTCTACTGTTGCGCAAATATCCAGTACAGAGCTTAGTGGTGAATGATTGAGTTCACCGGAACATGAGGATCCAATGGCAACTATGTCCATCCCATGTGAGGTAGTGGTGGGAAAATTTTTTCAAGATGCTGCACCTTCCCAGGGAAGGGAACTTTTGTGCCAAGAAGTTGTCCCATGGCCCATGTCATGGAATGAGAGATACACAAGGCAGGTGGCAAAGCTGGAAAATTAAAGCTTTAGTATACACTTTGGTATATTAATCCGTTAAGTCTATAGAGTAATTAATATAAGAATCTTTAATTCATCAGTTTATTAAATATGAAGTAAGATATATAATAGAATGTCATCTGTTTTAATTATTTGACAGAAATAATATTCAATTACCTAATTATAAATTAAACCTATGACTTATAATGCTTTTGTTGATTGTTGCTATAAAATTGTCACTCCATTTTGAGGAGCAATAGTGTCTCATATACAAACCAACAAAAAATAAGATGCATGCTATGATATAAAAATAATAAGGCTGTGGTATGAAAGCAGGTAAATAAAGCTGGAGTACCTCATTTGTGGGGCTTCCTATGTGACTCAGTGATAAAAAAAAAAATCTGCCTGCCAAGCAGGAGATGCTAGTTCAATCCCTGGGTCAAGAAGATCCCCAGGAGAAGAAAATGGCAACCCACTCCAATATTCTTGCCTGGAAATCCCATGGGCAGAGGAGCCTGTTAGCAACTAAAACAGCAATAATCTCATTAATGACCTTTGAAAACCAATGAGCAAATACTAGTGTGGCAGAAAGAAGAGCTAGCTAGCCCACTGTTTATTATTAAAGATTCCAATAAATGCCTTGAGGGAAATCATGTACCCAATAACCAGAACATTCTTCTTGATAACTAACAAGACAGGCAATTAATAATACAGCATACTATAAGAATAGAAATAGAGTGGAAATCCATACATCTTCATGTACTTTTCTCATCTCTTTCCACTCCCTGTCTGAGATCATAGAGTAGAAATAAAAGGGCCCAATTATCTGTCTGAAAATCTGTCAACAGGCACACTGAAAGGAGTAGCAAGCACATAAGAGAACATATGAAAATTCGTCATTGTTAAAGATGAAACACTATGTTTTGAAAAAAATATCAGACCATGTGAGGAATGACCAGTTCAGACTGAGATCTATGCTCTTTGACTGTGTAAGAACATAAACAAGTCAATTGCCCAGCCAGCTAATAAATTCATTTTCACCGGCTTCTCCTTGAATTAAAAGTCTGACAGCAGAAATAGTCTCTAGGAATTTGCAAGTGACTCCTACTCTCTGATGCTTTTGAACTGTGGTGTTGGAGAAGACTCTTGAGAGCCCCTTGGACTGCAAGGAGATCCAATCAGTCCATCCAAAGGAAATCAGTCCTGAATATTCATTGGAAAGACTGATGCTGAAGCTGAAACTCCAATACTTTGGCCACCTGATGCAAAGAACTGACTCCTTTGAAAAGACCCTGATGCTGGGAAAGACTGAAGGCGGGAGGAGAAGGGAATGACAGAGGATGAGATGGTTAGATGGCATCACCGACTCAATGGACATGAGTTTGAGTAAGCTCTGGGAGTTGGTGATGGGCGTGGAGCCCTGGCATGCTGCAGTCCTTGGGGTCACAACTGAGTGAACTAACTGACCTACTCTCTGAGATAAAGCTATCTTCTTGATTTTCGATTTTGTTCTCATTTGCTTTAGAGGTAAACCCGATTTCTGAGAGATTGCAGATGTTCCTGAGTGCCATCATCTGGGTATTTTCAATTTGATCACCAAGAAGAATTCACCAGAAATTTGTCAGAAATAACCATAATGTAAACATTTAAAGCAGGACTTTAACACTTTTAGAATATATATTCTACTGGGCCTGTGCTCTTCTCAGTCAAGGCAAAGCTTTTGAGTTTTTCAAACTTTTTCAGTTTTTCTGCTCACAATTAGCGACTTCTAATGTTTATCGCATAAGCATTATAGAATTCTCCATATCTTGTGACTTAACAAAGTTTTTAAATGTACTTACCCAGGATTATATTATCATATGATCTTCAAAATCAGTATTTAAATATGTTTTCCATTTTGTAATACAGCTCACTTGTATTTTTTGTGTTTACTTCACACATAAAAATTGTTCTTTATAAATGGAAGAGATCAAATGTGTAGTATGTTTGGTGCTTTGGAAATCTATTCAACTACAGCATCATGTCTTGACATTTCAAAAAGTTTGTTGCCAACCCATGAGAAATTACTATTTTTAGGACTTAAAAATCACTTTTAGAAGTGACTTTATTTCATGAAATATAATATTATCTTCAACTCCCTTGGTCCTTATGACACTGAATTTATTTTTGATTGAGGTAGCTACAGAAAACCTGGTCAAGCTAGAGTGTGGGGTTTTATGTTTTTATTAAGTGTGAAAGCAGAACATAAAGTACACAAGGGGGAACACTCAGTGTTCACAATTCTGATAGCATCTTTTGACTAGGGTGGTGTTCTGAGAGTCACTGAAGGTTGTTCCATTTGTTTGGGTTGTCAGCATTCATCTGGGAATGCAAGTTGTCTACAAATAATAAGCTGGACAGACTGAATATTTTTTTTTCTCCAAATGACACCTTGTTAGAAGGGAAATAAAGAGTGACAGAGCCTCGGGATGTCCCTGATGGTCCAATGGCTAAGACTTCACTTTCCAATGCAGGGGATGCAAGTTCAGTCCATGGTTAGGGAGCTAGGATTCCACATGCCTCGTGGCCAAAACACAAGAACATAAACCAATATTGTAATAAATTCAATAAAGACTTTTAAAAAATGGACCAGTTCAAAAAACTCTTAAAGAAAAAAAAAAAAAAGAAAACAAAGTGAAAGGGTCTCAGTCCACCTCTATGTCTGAGTGCCAAAGCATTTGCTTACCTTATTTCTTACTCACAAGATCTCAGTGAAGTGGATGCTACTGTTATCCCCATTTAGTGAGACAATACTTCTTCATAGATTTACCCAAGGCCACATCTGAAGGGAGAAATTGGAACATCATAATACGAGTGCACTTTGCCTCACCACTGTCACTTCATCAAAACCAAATCTGTTTGTTACCATGTTTCCTAAAAGGCCTTTCAATTTCAGTCTCAAATATATATTTGAAAGGAAGACAGCATGGTTGGAAACAATAGGAACATTGGCAGAATCTGACAGATTTAACTATTTTTTGAATTCTGGAGTCTCTTAAAGGCTTGCAACTTCCAAGGGAAGACTTGGACAATAGTAAATTGTTGTCACTTTTCGTCAGTTTCAGCTCTTAGCACAGTAGAAGTTACCCATCTCATTCTCCAGTTTCCTGGTAGACATCTGTGCACATATTCCAGGAGCAGCTCACATGCAGCTTGTAGGTCTCAAGATGGGCAAAAAGGACCTATTCTCCAAACACTGGGGATCCGTGCTCTGCTAACTGCTACTTCTAATTTCAGAGGTATAGATAAAGAGTCAAGAAATGGTTGCAAGCCCCTCCTATCTGGATGAAGTGAATTCTAGGGAATTGAAAGTTGGAGGTTTCACATTTCATGATTTCAAAACTAAATATGAAGCTGCAGTAATCAAAACAGTGTGGTATGGCACAAAGACAGACATATAAACCAATGGAATAGAACAGGGAGCCCAGAAATAAATCCTCGCCTATTTGTTGACAGCTGAAGTTCCAATACTTTGGCCACCTGATGTGAAAAGCTGTCTCATTGGAGAAAACCATGATTCTTGGAAAGACTGAAGGCAGGAGGAGAAGGGCATGACAGAATATGAAATGGTTGGATGGAATCACCAACTCAATGGACATGAGTTTGAACGAACTGCAGGAGATGGTGAAGGACAGGGAACCCTGGCGTGCTGCCATCCATGGGATTGCAAAGAGTCAGGTACAACTGAGAGACTGAACTAGAATATTTGTTGACAAATGTACCAAGAGTGTTCAATAGCTAAATAATGTCTTTGTAACAAATGGTGCTAGAGAAACTAGATATCCATATGCAAAAGAATGAAAATGGACAGTTATTTAACATCATATATAAAAATTAACTCAAAATGTATCAAAGACCTAAACGTAAGAGCTAAAACTGTAAAACCCTTAAAAGAAACATGGGGCAACAGCTTCATGGCATTGGATTCAGTGATGATTGGATTAGGAAACAACTCCAAACGCACAGGAAAAAAGAAAAAAATAGACTAACTGGACTTTACGAAAATCGTAAAAATTTGTGCATCAAAAAACACTATCAGCAAAGTAAAAAGGCAACCCATAGAATGGGAAGAAATATTTAAAAATCGCATATGTCATAAGGGATTAATATCCAAATTATAGACAGAACTCCTAAAACTTAATCCAACATAAAACAAACAATTCAATTAAAAATGAACAAAGGAATCAAATAGACACTTCTCCGAAAATATGCAAATGGCCAATAAGCACATGAAAAGATGCTCAACATCATTGATCTTTATGTGCATGCATGCTAAGTCATTGCAGTCATCTCTTGACTTGACTCATTGTGACCCTATGGACTGTAGCCCACCAGGTTCCTCTGTCCATAGGATTCTCCAGGCGAGAATACAGGAGTGGGCTGCTATGCCCACAACCAGGGGATCTTCCTGACCTAGGGATCAAAACCATGCCTCTCACATCTCCAGCATTGGCAGGCAGGTTCTTTACCACTAGCGCCGCCTGAGAAGTCCATTGATCTTTAGGGAAATGCTAATCAAAATTACAATGAGATACCACCTCATACCCATTACGATTATTACTATTAAATAAAAATAAATACAGAGAAAATAACACAGGTTGGCCAGGATGTAGAAAAATCAGAACACGTATACACTGCTAATGGGGGTATAAAATGGAACAGCTGCTGTGGACTACAGACTGGAGTTTTCTCTGAAATGTAAAAGTATAATTAACATATGACTCAGTAGTTTTACTTCTGGGTATTTATCCAGAAGAATTCAAAGCAGGTTCTTGAGGAGACTTTTGCATATATCTGTTTATTTCAACATTATTCACAATTGTTAAATTGTGGAAGCAACTCAAGTCCATCGATGGATGAATGAGTAAACAAAGAAATGGAAACACCTGAATCATTGCTAACAGATGAACAGATAAGCAAAATATGCTGTCCATATACAGTAGAATATGATGCAGTCTTAGAGGAAATTCTGACCTATGCTACAACATGGATGAACCTTGGGGATATTACGTTAACCGAAATAAGTCAGGTCACAGAGACGAACAACATATGATTCCAATTATGAAGCACTTAGAATAGTCAAAATCATAAAGATAGAAAGTAGAACAGTGGTTTACAAGGGCTAAAGGAAGTGGGGAATAGGGAACAATTATTCAATGGATATAGCAGTTAAGTTATCCGAGATATTTTTCCTTATCTACCTGGAGATGAATGGTGGTTATGGTAGCACATTACAAATGTATTTAATACCTCTGAACTATACACTTAAAAATGGCTAAGATGATCAAATCTGCCCTTTTGTGTATTTTAACACAAAAATTTTAAGATATATTTCAGGAAGAAGAGATGAAGTGATATAAAAATTCTAGGAATAGAATGCTGGGAACTCAAGTGAAAAAGGAATTTCTCTGTAGAAGGTCAATGCCAAAGGCAGTCTCTGTATTTATACTATATTAAGCGCTTCTAAGATATTGCGCTTATATATCGCCACGTGGACACAGAAAACAATGCTGTGCCTATGTATCTTCACAGTGGACATAGAAAACAATGTTATAGAACTACATTGCTACTTGCAACAGAGCTAAAATGCACATGGATTTTGTTCAAAGAAAAATATCTAACAAGTAATTTGAAAAAAAAGATTGCTGCAATTTCACCACTTTGTAAAGTCATTCTCCTGTATTCTCCCAGAATAATCATGAGGTGAAACCTAAAAAGAATAGGTACAGTATGAAGACTTACCTTCTGCTAAACCTTACAGAACAGGCTCTGCCTTTGTGATTTTTTTTTTTTTTCTCAAAGCCCTTTGAAATAAGCTTCATTTGGAATAAAGCCTAAAAGCCAACTGAGCTGGAAAATATCCACAATGTTCTTGTGATTTTTAATCTCTATTCTAAGCCAATAGCCAATCACGTCACATAAATCACTGTTAAGAGCCACCCAGAGGCAAAATTCCTACACTACTGCTAAAATATTCAGTGATTGCTTAGAAAATCAAATACCTGTATATTTTTTAGTATTATATTAATGACTAAAGGGCAGACTACTAACTCTTTATTTCTCCCCTTAGAATATTTATGAAACTGCAGATTGGTTACAGTCACATTTATAAAATGCCTTGCTATGTAGTGATCCAATCCCCTCAATTCAGCACATTAAAGAGATTCAAAACATTAAAACTTCTTTGGAGGAACGCATGTAAGAATTAAAGATTTTAAAATTAAAAAATAAATAATAAAAGAGAAAATACAAGCAGAAATTGGATAAGAAAAGAAACAGGGCATTCCAATAAAATAAAATAAAAACTTCTTTGGAAATTTTCATTTTTAATCATTTGCCTTGTAATGGGATCCCTAAAAACATGAGTTGTAGGACCTACAGCGAATTTTACAAATATGAACATTTATTTCACTGCTTACAGCTTTCGCTACATGTTATTCTGTTGTTGCTGT
Organism: Capra hircus; assembly: GCF_001704415.2. NCBI lineage: Eukaryota > Metazoa > Chordata > Mammalia > Artiodactyla > Bovidae > Capra > Capra hircus. The sequence goes on along the minus strand of NC_030821.1, from coordinate 27,940,055 downwards.
TGTTGTTGTTGAGTCTCTAAGTCCTGTCTGACTCTTTGATACCACATGGAAGATAGCCCACCAGGTTTCTCTGTTCATGGGATTTTCCAGCCAATATTGGGAAATTCCCTCTCCAGGGGATCTTCCCAACCCAGGGATCAAACCCACATCTCCTGCTTGGTAGGTGGATTCTTTACCACTGAGCCACCTAGGAAGCCCTTAGCTACATATACATCTCATAAACTTTTTAAAAATTTTTATTATTTATTTTTTTTTAAACTTTAAAATATTGTATTGGTTTTGCCATACATCTACATGAATCTGCCCTCTGGGTCATCCCAGTGCACCAGCCCCAAGCATCCTGTATCGTGCATCGAACCTAGACTGGCAATTCATTTCTTATATGATATTATACACGGTTCAATGCCATTCTCCCAAATCATCCCACCCTCTCCCTCTCCCACAGAGTCCAAAAGACTGTTCTATACATCTGTGTCTCTTTTGCTGTCATAAACTTTTTGGAGCATTTCATTTTGAGATTTTTCCTTTTGCACAATTCTGCCACTCAAAATGACCTTCTAGTGGAGAAGCAGACATAGAGAATAGGCTTATGGACATGGGGAAAAGGGAGGAGAGGATGAGATGCTTGGAAAGAGTAACATGGAAACTTACATTACCATATGTAAAACAGATAGCCAACAGGAATTTGCTGTATAGCTCAGGAAACACAAACAAGGTCTCTGTATCAACCTAGAGGGGTGGGATGGGGAGGGAGATGGGAGGGAGCTTCAACAGGAAGGGGATGAGGTTTGACAGAAAACAACAAAATTCTGTAAAGCAATTATTCTTTAATTAAAAAAATAAATTTAAAAAATGACCTGCTATTGGGTATCATTTTACTAATTTCTATAACTTTCACTTATTCTTCATTAACATGAAATAATAATGATGATGAAAAATAACAATATTTAAAAATATCCATCTTATATTTGATTGTACCTATTCTTTATGTACCTTACACACACACACACACAGTTTTGCCTCTACATTAAATTAAAAGTTATTGAGGACAAGAAATATTTAATTTCTTTTAATTATACTTCCTAGAGACATTTAATAAATATCATTATATCATTAAGTGATTCCTTGAATTAAGCAGAGTTCTGTCTCCAATAAGGCTACTACTAATAAAGGGACAGATAACATGATGCAAAGGAGAGCGGTCTCTTGGAAAGGCAATCACATAATCAACTTTCTATTTATATTCATACATATAATGTTAAATACTATAATTAAACATAAAACATATAATTTATATATAATTACATTTAATTTTATATATATGTGTGTGTATGTGTGATATATATATATCCTCATCCCTTCATTAAGAAGAGGATAGAATTCCATTACATTAGAAAAGATGAGTTCCTTAACTCCTGATTTAGAGCTAAAATCTTGATTCACTCTCAGTGTGCTGTGAAGCCAGGATTAATAGGAATTATGGATGCCATTGTTAATGCATCCATGATTTAATGAGGATCAAGTTTCGATAGGGAGGCTCTTTTATATAAATTAATTTAATCTACAATAGGTTGCAAACTTTAAATCATGTTTAAATATACAGTTAATGATATTTCTTTCTGATGTAGGGATTATGCTGGTTTTAGATGGGATTGGCAAAAAGAACTTTAACAGTCATGTGTATATCAGTGGTGCTATTATTAAAGATGAAATACAAAACTAAACTGGAAAGTGACTTATGTGATCATTTTATGCAGAGCAGGTCCACTAATCACAGTCCATGGAGCATTTATCATGTTAATACATTTCAAATTAACGAGTCTTCTAAAAATGGCTTTTTTCTCCTCAGATATTAGCCCATTTTTCATCAGCCTCGTTCTTGACATGGTCACTAATACTACATGATACTTCATAATGCTACATAAGTTTGAGATTATTGAAAGCAAGTAGAAATAATTTTTGAAATATGTTTTCAAGTACAAGAAAGATTTCAATGGCTGATGCTGGCAAGTGAAAGAGAGCACTGAGGCCAGCGCTGAGATTAAACCTGCACTGTGATTTTTTTTCTCTTCCTTATATTTCTCAAAGAATGTCCCATAAATTATTCCAAAGTAAGTGACATTAAATTCCAAGCACATTCCAAGTAATACGATTATAAATCCACTATTATAGCTTTTAATTAATCCTCTGTTGTTAATACAATAAAGCTATTTTAAGTGAACATGCTACTTCAATGTTTGGTTATATCCAAATGCTAGACAACCTTGTATTTTGTTGTAAACAGTAATAAACTTCAACTTTATTGTCGTAAACAATAAGCTTCAATTAATTCAGTGAAACCCATGTGTTATTAAATTCTATTGACAAAAAACAATTGAATATATTTTTGTTTCTGTACTGGATGAAAGTTATTGTTCTTGTTGAGTGTGTGTGCACATTTTTATGAGGTTTGTTTATTGCTGGGTTTGGTTGTTGTTGTTTTGCCTAACAACCATTTCCTTCTTTAATAAGTGTTTCCTTCTTTTTCTTCGGGGATCTAACTGGCTTCCAATGTAAGCCCATGTTATTTGAATAGAGTTTATCTTAAAACAATCTCCAAGAATGTCACATAGCTCAGGATTAATCAGTAGGAGCATTCAAAGCTCTGGTAAAAGTTGTTCCAAGTACAGATGTGTGACCCAAGTTGGTATAATAAAGAGCCATACTGATCATTTGTTAGAGCTACTGATTAAAACAAATTCTTACCCTGGATTTTTTAACCAGATAGAATTTTTTTTTTTTTTTTTTTTTTTTTAGCTTGGAGAAAGCTAGTGACTATTTTACCAGAACTTGGGAACTGAGACTGAAGCAGATACTATGAAAAACAGAGATAAGAGAGACTGATAAATTTTCAATGACCTGAGTCCAGCATACCTGAATCAAGGTATGGTGGACACTAGACACCTTCTTTGGAGAAGGCAATGGCACCCCACTCCAGTACTCTTGCTTGGAGAATCCCATGGATGGAGGAGCCTGGTGGGCTGTAGTCCATGGGGTCATGAAGAGTCGGACACTTACTCAGCAACTTCACTATCACTTTTCATATTCATGCATTGGAGAAAGAAATGGCAACCCACTCCAGCATTCTTGCCTGGAGAATCCCAGGGACGGAGGAGCCTGTGGAGCTGTGGGGTCACACAGAGTCGGACACAACTGAAGCGACTTAGCAGCAACAGCAGCAGATACCTTCTTAGTCTATTTCACTCTCTCCCATTGCATAACAACATGTAATTTTGGTAGAATTGGCTTCAGATCCAATTTGAAGGATGGGTTCTATCTGTCCCACTCCACTAACCATAATCATACTCCAAAAGTCATAATAGCTAGCTCACAGATGGATATTTAAGTCAGAATTAACTCAGTAAGTAAATAGCATTTCCTTGGCCACAGTGATTGGTTCAGGATTAGGAAAAAGTTATAACTTGGTCAAAAATAGCATTAAAGCCTAGGAATCTGGATAAAGATTGAGGGGAAAGAAGCTTTCTCTTCTTCTTGGACATTCACTGTGTTAGTGTGAAGCTTAGATCTGCTTCAGGCATTTCACCACCATGAGGAAACTTAACTTTAGGATGAAGCTGACATATGGAGTATGAAGAGAGGAAATCACAGAGAAAGGAAGCCAGAGTCCTAATGAATATCTACATTTAAGTCTATCTACTGATTTTCAAGTGAAAAGAACTAATAAAAAATAAGTTAATTTAAAGTTTTCAGCAACAAAGACCCAATGCACCCAAAATAAATGCATCAACTTTTTTTTTTTAAGTTTTCAATTGAGATTTCTCCTAAATATACCCTCAAAGTATTGGAATTTTCTTACCCCTCATCTTTTAGGTTACATAAATCAAGTAATTCCTTAATTTGTTTGAGTTGATATAGACTGGCCTTAGTCACTTGCAAGTAAAATACTGAGTAAAGCAAACAATGGTTTGAGATTCACACAAACCCATAAACCTCCCAACTGGGTCACAGGTAGGTGATGATGATAGATAGACAGACAGAAACAAAATTTCAAGAATACAGGTATACTGACTATATTCTCTTTCCTATTCTGAGAGGAAAGCATTGTTTTCAAGTAATGTGAGAGTAGGTCATCTCTTGAAAGAACTAGAATTTCTAAAAATACTCTTAAATTATGTTATTAAAAGCATTTATCATTTTCATTTTAATTTTAACAAGATTCTAATTTGAATTTATAGAATTAATTTAACTCATATAAAATATAATAAAATATAATTTTAATACTGATCTGTAGAGGCAAAACTATTTTGTGAACTCCTCCTACTCTGCAAATCTAATTCAGTCACCTGGATATGGGTTCCTGTTCCCTTCTCCATTTTCCATTCAACTTCAAGACAATAACTAGGATTATTTATAAAAGACAAGCCAGATTAGACAATCTCCTACTTAAAATGCTTTAATGCTTCATCACTTAGAATGTGCTCCTAAACAAGGCATTCAAGGACACTCATGAATTGGCTCTGCCAGTATGATCAAAAACAACTACCACTCTCTATATCCCGTTAGTTAGTTATACCCCATATGGGTTTTCTGGAGCTTTGTATTCCAGACACACCGGACCATAAATAGTCCCCCAAACATGGGAAAGTCTTCTCAGGCCTCCATGCTTTCCATATGTTGTTCCCTTTGCCTAATTTCAGCAATGCAAAGGAATGTCCTTATAAATCCTTCCAAAGATGAATGCTTCAAAGATTACCTTTTATATTTCACTTTTCCATGCTACCATCATACTTTGTATATACTTCTGGTAGAGTCCACATTATACTATTGTGCAAATAGTTGTTAAATAAAAGCTGCAGAATATGACTGAAAGAACTAACTGTGTCCACAGATTTGTTTGATCTACATCTTGCTTCCTCACATTCTAAAATTTGAAATGTTTACACCAAAGACTGAATTTCTGGCTTCTCTTGAAACTAAAATGACCATAGAAACAAGTAGCTATAGCTAAGTAGCATATGATACTTTCATGTACAAAAAAATATCACATCAATTAAACAAAGGATGTTGTAGCCATGAAGCCATCAGCCCCTGCCGCCACCTACAGAGTTGCACACTTAGGGGGTTTGGGGTGGAGAAAAGACTGGCCCTAGATAGTTAAGGTACATATCAAAATAATGATTTCAATGAGTCCAGATTCTCGCATCTCCCCATACATAGAAAAAGATTAAATTCACTGACTTGAGAGATCTGGTTTTTCTTTCCAGCAGTAATCTTTTGATGCTACCTGTTTATTGTTTGTTTGTTTACAAAAACTCCTGTATTTCCTGGCTCCTCCCTCACCTCTTCAGAACAGTGCCTCAGAGCTGAGAGGTTGTTTCCTGGGCTGAAGCCTTCAGTATGTTCACCAAAGAAAGCAGAATTGTCAGCTTCTAGGTTGTGCACTTTTTTCAATCAACATACTGTGCTTAGAACCCAGACACTTTTTCAGCTCACTACTCTTGAGAAGATTCTCAATTGTTGCTCACATACCTGACTTACTGCATTCATGTTACCACTTTATTACCTTAGATATTTGTTTTATTTTACATGTCTGTCTTCCCACTGTAATTTCTTTTAGGAAAGAGAATTTTATTTTATCTTTTAGTTTCAAAGAACAGTAGTCAGATCTAAAAATCCAGAATTCATGTGAAAATAAGTTGTTATATTAGACACAGTATTTTTTCATATACTTCATATGAAAATGTTTCTAAAATTAATAAAAAACAGATTGTTAAAAAACAGATCAACAGAGTTAGCATATCTGATTAAATGTTACCATAATGATAAATAAGTGTGGCTATCTTAATTTTTGGACTCTCATTAATTGTATACATACTCAAATGTAAAATCCTTACATGGTAAAGGACTATTATCCAAAATATACAAAGCACTGTTTCAAAATTAACAAGAAAAAAATGTAAAACCTGAATTAAAAGATTTGAAGAGATACCTCCCCAAGGAAGATACACAGATGGCAAATAAATATTTGAAAAGATCCTCTATAATATGTCATCATTAAATCACAAATTAAGATAGAGAGATATTACTGGACATATATCAACACCCAAAATTAAAAACACTGACAACAACCAATGCTAATAAGGATGTGGAATAATAAGAAACCTTATTCAAAAAATAAGAATACAAAATTTTGCAGCCACTTTGGAAGGTGGTTTGGCAGTTTCTTACAAAACTAAACATATTCTTACCAATCACTCTCCTTGGTATTTACCCAAAAGAGTTGTACATAGATATTTAAAGCAGCTTTATTCATAATTGCCAACTTGGGAACAATCAAGATGTCCTTCAATAGATGAGCAGATAATTAAACTGTGGTACACTCAGATAATGAAATACTATTTGCATTAAAAAGAAAAAAATGGGCTATTAAGCCATGAAATGATATGGAGGGATTTTAAATGGATCAGTTCTATTCAGTTGCTCAGTAGTGTCTGACTCTTTGCAACCCCATGGACTGCAGCACACCAGGCTTCCCTTTCCCTCACCAGCTCCCAGAGTTTATTCAAACTCATGTCCATTGTGTCAGAGATGCCATCTAACCATCTCATCCTCTGTCATCCCCTTCCCCTCCCGCCTTCAATCTTTCCCAGTATCAGCATCTTTTCAAATGAGTCAGTTCTTCGCATCAGGTGGCCAAACTATTGGAGTTTTAGCTTCAGCAACAGTCCTTCCAATGAATATTCAGGACTGATTTCCTTTAGGATGAAATGGTTGGATCTCCTTGCAATCCAAGGGACTCTCAAGTCTTCTAAAAGGGTCTTTGCAACCCTATGGTATATTGCTAAGTTAGCATATATACCACAAAAAGCCTTTTTGGTTTTTGTGACCCTGAGGTTTTTGCAACCCTATGGACTGTCGCCCGCCAGGCTTCTCTTTCCATGGAATTCTCCAGGCAAGCATACTGGAGAGGGTTGCCATGCCCTTCTCCCATGGATCTTCCGGTCCCAGGGATCAAACCCACATCTCTTACATTTCCTGCATTGGCAGGCAGATTCTTTACTACTAAAACGACCTGGGAACCCATAAGAAAAAGAAGTCAATTGTAAAAAGCTACATACTATATGATTTCAACTATATAACATACTGAAAGAAGCAAATCTATGAAGATCATAAAAAGATGAGTGATCACTCGGGATTTGTGGGGAGAGACAGATCATTAGGTAGAGCATAAAAGAATTTTAGGGAAGTGAAGCTACTCTGTATGATGATACAATGGTGGATACATGTCTTTGTACATGTGTCTAATCCCATAGAATCTGCAACAATGAGAGTGAAAACTATGGACTTTAGGTGACATTGACTTTTCAGTATACATTCATCCATTGTAACAAGTGTACCACTCTAATGAGAGATGTTGATAGTGGGGGTGGGCTGTATGTGTGTGAAGGATGGGATATATGGGAAATCTCTGTATCTTCTCATTTTTTGTATGGAATTTAAAACTGCTCTTTAAAAAAGTCTTTAAAAAAAATCCAAGTAGAATTTCTGGTGAATCCCATTAGTGCTAGGACATACAGATGATAAAATTAGGCCATAGAATACTTAGAATACTTCTAGAGATCTATAATTCTGCAATAATATTTTCTCAAATGAAAATATCATTGCAGAACTAATCCTGGTATACCAATATTATGAAGTCAGACTTATGGTTCTAGAGACTTGCCTATGTAATATACAACTTGAGCAATTGTATTTAGTAACTACGTATAATAGTTCTAGACTATCTCAGTTGTCAGCTTTATTAGGTAATAATTAGTCTATTGTCATGAACGCTGAGAGATCTGAGATTTTATCCTATTGCCAGGCCAGTAAGTTAAACTGTCATCTTATGGATGCTGACAGAAGACAAGACTCCTGGGTCAGAAATGAAGGATGGATTACAGAAAGCAATAACAGTAGCTAGAGTTATCAGCATTCCTGCACTGTTACCTAAGCCACAATTCCCACATGACTTTGTAAAGTGGGTCAGATGATAGCTATACAGGCAGTAAGTTGAGTTATGGGAGAGGAACTCTGAGCTTAAAGAACTTGAATATTTTATAATAGCTAATAAGCATGCTTGACCTTTCTTCTGGAGGAAGGCATTGTCTTCATTATACTAGACAAAAGGTATATTTGCCCTTTGCTCTTAAAGGAGATATTATCTCTACTATCAAGATAATTTTCTATATGAACATTCTAGAGAAGATAGAATGGAGCAAATAGATAGTCAGTGCCTTGATACTGGTAGGAGTGTTTATGGACTTCCCTGGTGACTCAGTGGTAAAGAATCCTCCTGCTAACACAGAAGACATGGGTTCTATCCCTGGGTTGAGAAGATCCTTGGAGAGGGAAATGGCAACTCTCTCCAGTATTCTTTCTGGGAAAATCCCATGGACAGAGGAAATGGGTGGGCTAAGTCCATGGGGCTGCAAATGAGTCAGACTTAACTTAGCAACTAAGCAACAATAACAGGAGTATGTACACCTACCAAATTTGTAGAATTTTACAAATACCACAAACCAGGTCTTTCCTCTCCTTCCCCTGAAAGCCAGTAGGTAAATATTTATGAACACACCACAAGTTATAATTTGTAGTATTATGTCCTTACATTAGACCCTTACAGCTATATCATTAGCATGAAGACTTTGAAAATTAGAGAGCTATTAATAGTGGTAATTTTCTTCATGTGTGAAGATATTTTCTATCATTTTGGCTTTAATTATAAATTATACCTACTCAAATAAATGCTGAAACCAAATTCAACTTGAAAGGAAATGTTCAGAATAATTTATTAAGTCTTAATTTTAAGATATCTCTAAAATATGGGAATGAATCAGAACTTCTGTGTATCTTAATAAAGATAAAGCAGTTATTTGGCTTTTGAATACCAAAGAGACTGACAGCTGTTATTATCAGTATTACTTATCTCACTCTAATTAAACTCTTTTTCATCAGTTATTCCTAAGACTGTTTGGCTCTCCAACAGAATGTTCCTCTGTATCTTCCATATTTTCCCCTCAATCTCAAATGCACTCTTATCTTTCTTATTTAAATGTTTTATTCCCTTCACTCTCCATGTGTCTATAAATTCTCTGAGTCCTACTTCTGCTACTGTTTGTATGTTTATCTGTTTCTAATGATGAGTTAATAAAATGGTTATTTGGGGTTCACTCTAACCAAAGTTTTGGGGCTTTCCTGGTGGCTCAGATGGCTAAAAATCTGCCTGCAATGCAGGAGCCCAAGTTTGATCCTTGGGTCAGGAAGGTCCCCTGGAGAAGGGAATGGCTACCGTCTCTAGTATTCGTGCCAGAGAATTCCATGGACAGAGGAGCTTGGCGGGCTACAGTCCATGCGGTTGCAAGAGTCGGACATAACTGAACATGCACAATGATCAACTGAAATATCTGAATCTTAATGATAATTGTAATTTTATTAACACTGTATGAATACAAAATTGGAAAATATCCCATCCCAATACATAAAATTATTTCAGTTTAATAACCATTGAATTATCTATTCAATTAAGTATTAAGTATAATTTAAGTATAAATGATTGAATATAAATTATGCGCCTACCTCCATATTAAGTACAGGTCAACTGAAAAGCAATGCTTTCTGTCTTTACAGAATCGTAATCCAGATTCACAAATGTGCTATTAAAATGAAGTCTGGGAATGTGTTCTGTGGTATGTACATACGCTATGGAAGAACCCAAGAGAAGCACCGCTAAACAGAACTTAAGTGGTCAGGGAAGATTCTAGGAGAAACTACTGCTGTACAAGCTGAAATCTGAAGAAGAAGGAAGAGATATCCAAGAGGAAGAATGGCATGTAGAGGAAAAATGTCAAAGGAAAAGAGGTGAGCATATGCAAATGCTTTAAAGTTAAAATAATGCTTAGAGAATAAATGCATGCATGAGGATGGTAGTTTATAGTTAAAAGAACAGTGACCTAAAAAACTCTTGGCTGTCTTAGTTTTTTTTCTATACCATTTACCTGTCCACAGTCCACTCAATTACACAAGGATTGATTTTTCAATTTCTTGTTCATTTGATTTAGGCCCTTTGCTTTTTGCTATCACTATTTACTTTTAAACTATTTTTTCTGTCTCCCTCTGTTCCTCTGTCTTCCACAACCACTAACCCTTCTTTTTTGCAACACCTCACTGATCAATACTTAATCTCTCACCATTGCCAAGATGAAATTATGACCTCATCTATAGTCTAACTTTGTGTTTCAAATAATCTTGATTTTTTTGTAACCCATCATTATCTACATGTATATCATTTACCTATGAAAATTCAATTAACCTGCATGATATTATGCATTTTTTTCCAACTGATGTCCTTCGCTTCATTTGTAAGTTTGCTTGGCATTTTCTTGGCACTCCATGTGATGCCTAGTAAAGTCTCCCTTTTACTTGGAGTCTAAAATACCATATACATTACAGGGAGCAATCATGTTTCCACTTGCCCCAGAAACTAAGAGAAATTGATAGTATAATGAGAAAGGGCTTTCTTTGTGGCTCAGCTGGTAAAGAATTTGCCTGCAATGCAGGAGAAAGGTTCGATCCCTGGGTTGGGAAGATCCCCTGGAAAAGGGAAAATCTACCCATTCCAGTATTCTGGCCTGGAGAATTCCATGGACTGTATAGTCCATGGGGTTGCAGAGTCAGACACGACTGAGCAACTTTCACTTTCACTTTCTTTCTTTCATAATGAAAATAGGTAATGCATACTTCTGGTCGGTGATATTGGATGGCTTTCCCCAAGGAGGTGCACCCATCTGCCCATGGCTTCGCATATTGTCTACTAAGGCTCATAGCATCCCCCTTCTCCAGAGAATTTACCTGTACCCCAGCATCTAACAGCTGGCACTGAATGACTGACAATTAACAGGGCTACAAAAGGCAGAACCCCTTCTAAAGATGGACGGACTTGTAGTACAGTTTCTTTCCCAGGGCACAACATGGCTTAATCTTCTTCTCCTGTCTTTTCCTATCTTCTCCTTATACAAGCACTTCTCAGTAAATTCTTTCACAAAAGCCTCTTCCCTAAACTCTGCTGCTAGTGAACTTGACCTGAAACAACATCCACGTGCTATTTTGGCAGATGGGGCCAGAAGTGTGTGAGCTCCTAAATGCTGACCTGGAAAGAGCACCTACACACCTTGCAGGCACCATATGCATATCTAAATATATAGAGAAAGCACACAATATATTAATAAGATAGTGCATGCTAAATTACTTCAGTTGTGTCTGACTCTCTGTGACCCTATGGACTCTGTAGCCCTCCAGGCTCCTCTGTCCATGGAATTCTCCAGGCAAGAATACTGGGGTGGGCGCCATGCTCTCCTCCAGGGGAGCTTCCCGACCCAGGGATTAAACCCATGTTTCTTATGTCTCCTGCATTGGCTGGCAGGTTCTTTAACACTAGCACCATCTGGGAAGTGCCTTTAATAACATAGAGTAGTTTGTTTTTTTAACGAACACAGTTGAGGCTTGTAGTGTATACCATTCTTGTCTGCTTGTACTTTATAGAAAGTCCTGGGGATGATCTGTTTCCGTATGACTGTGAGATATAGATCTTTGTAACATAATCTTTTCCCCTCTGCTAAGTCTTGTAAAGTGTAACTAAATAGTCCAGAACTACTGTTAAAAATCCTGGATAAAATCTGGCCCCTTTGAAGCAACTCCCTGAACTTTCAGTCACAAATTTAGATGGTTGGGATAGATGAGCCACCTTGATACATTTTTTTTTTTTTTACTTTCTTTTTCACTTCCCTCTAGCTTATTAAACGTTTCAAACCCTGACTCCATGAGATAATCATGTGGGTTCAGTTTTCTGCTACCAATCACATGAGCTTGGACATGGACCCTTCCATAGCTGAGCTCCAGATGATACCACAGCTTTGGCCAATATCATAACTGTAGTCCTGTAAGATCCTGAAGAAAAGGATCTGGCTTAGCCATGTCCAAACGTCTGACACACAGAAATGATGAGACTCTTTAAGTGTGTTGTTTTAAACCATGTCTTTTGTGGTCCAATTTTTAACTAATAATCTTTCCACATAGAAGAAAAAAATCTACACTTATGTAAATCTCTTCTGAATGAATAGAGCATCTTTTTCTAAGTTTTTCATGCAATAATAGCCCCAAACTGTACTGATTGAACATTTATTGCAAAGAAGGCCCATTCTTATAACAGAAGCTAATGAAAGGATATCGAAATAACAGAGCCACAGTAAGGTAACAGATTTTTAAATTAACATATTAAAATTGAGACAAGCCCTGTCATACACTCTTAGTTTTTGATGAAGATATTTAATCAACTGTTATACAGATTGTATTATTATACTACACTTTGCTCTAGACCAGTAAATTGTCAATAAATCTCAGGATATCAGTGATTCCTTCCAACTTTGAACCTATTTAACATGAGGATTAATAGAACATAATGATATTAATTTATCAAGGATATTTTATTTAAAGCAAATTTTATTTTCCCTTAGCCCCATGATCATAATGCAAATGAAAAATTATGCTAATATGCTCCCCAAGTAAGAAGGTTTATGAGAAATGTGCTCATACCTAGAAAACAACATCCAATCATAACACAGAAGTTATGTTCATCAACCTCTCCCCTAGTTAAACCGTGAGAGAAAAGAAAACTACATTCCCATCTTTCTTATTTATTGGATGATTCACTTTTTTAATCAACTCCCAAGTTCCAGACATCTGGACACTTTGTTTCTAACCACAGATGGGGAGCAGTCGAATCTTTTTAAACTATAAAAACAATGGTGGAACTGGATGAAAAAAGTTAATGAGCTAGAAGCCAGAAGTAAGGCCCTCCCAACAATACCCAAAGTCAAAGGAAATCTGATTTAAGCCAACAAAAACTGGGAATCAGGAGTCAAGTTCACAAATGCAAGTTGGGACTAAGTCTGGCCTGCAGAGCAAGGAGAGGGAGGGCTTGGTGGAAGAAGCCATGTCTACAATGTGCCTTGAGGGTCCCAAAGACAGTTGTCTGTGGTCAAGTTATTAAGTTTTTTCCTAATCTAAGTTTCTTTATGTGTTAAATAAAAAAGTTCAAGTGATAGCTACCTCATAAACAGAAAATGCTGCAAAAAATAATCTGAATAACAAACAAAACATTTAGTTGTGTCTAGTACACAAACTGGCTGGTAAATTAAAGTTGTTAATAAAAGGATCACCTGTTTTAACTAAAGCCTACAAGAAGATATAATATGTAAGTGATTTCAGTTAACATCTATGAAGGGATCAATTGACTTTCAGTTATGAACCAGTAAAACCTTCAGAAACAGCAGGCATGGGAAACTAAAGAGTTTGAAAATCAGCATCATATGGTCCTGGACAGGAACCAAAACCAAATTGGAGGCACTGCCTAGAACAGGCCCTTGTTGATGCTGAATATAGTGCTATAATTCTGCAGAGCTAGAACACATGAGCTTGATCCTGCTACTTTTCTATAATGTCAACATCTACAAATAGCAGGGACATTAAAGCTTGTACCTGGCCTTCCATATTGCTGCAGGAATGCACTGGGAAAAAAACTTAAGATGATTTAATGAGAACTTTTAAGGATTTTCAGTTTAATTTCCTAAATCTCTACTGCTATATTTATTCTTGGGAGATACATTTATTTGCTATTCTAATAGACCATTAAAGAAACTATAATTCACTTAAGCACATGTACATAAAATATGGGCTTCCCAGGTGGCACTACTGGTAAAGAACCTGCCTGCCAATGTAGGAGATGCAGGGGACATGGGTTCAATCCCTTGGTCAGGAAGATCCCCTGGAGGAGGACATGGCAACCCATTCCAGTATTCTTGTCTAGAGAATTCCATAGACAGAGGAGCCTGGTGGGCTACAGTCCATGTGGTCTCAAAGAGTTGGACGCAACTGAAGCATCTTAGTACGCACACACATAAAATGTAAAAGAACTTTACAGAATTTCTGATGGAATTCTGAGGTCTATAGAAAGGCTGTTGTCTCACTTATGTCATTATAGATTTTTTTGAAGACTGATGCTGAGATTCAATATATGAAAAAGTCCAGTTAGAGTGTTCAAGTATTATATAAACATAAACGTGAAATCCATTCATTTTCATCACTTACTAAATGTTTATTCAGTATCTGCTACATATAACATTACCAGGACGTATGGAGAGTTATCAGGTAAATGTAGTGTTTCTAGAGACACAAAACACTTTTCCTATCTATGCAGCTCCTTAATTATATCTACAAGCCACAACCAAGCTGTTGGTCTTCTGCTTGCTTTATTTAGCATTCACTGATTTAGTTAGTGTTGCTGCTGCTGCTGCTAAGTCGCTTCAGTCGTGTCCGACAGGTGATGATAACCATAGAAAGTATCCAATTACGTACACATAAAACTAAGAAAATGTCCTTTAAATATGGTACTACAAGAAAAAAAGAATAGTGGTAGTTTGTCACATTTGGATCACAGAAGGTTTTCAGTGAAGTAGGTGAAGACCTAAGAGTATGATTCTATTCTTGTTGTTGTTCAGTAGCTTAGTCATCTCTGACCCTTTGCAACCCCATGGACTGCAGCAGGCCAGGCTTTTCTGTCCTTCACTATGTCATGGAGTTTGCTCAAATTCATGTCCATTGAGTCAGTGATATTATCTAACCATCTCATCCTCCCCTGCCCCCTTCTCCTTTTGCCTTCAGTCTTCCCCAGCATCAGGGTCTTTTCTAATAAGTCAGCTCTTCATATGAGCTGGTCAAAGTATTGGAGCTTCAGCTTCAGCACCAGTCCTTCCAAAAAATATTCAGGATTGATTTCCTTTAGGATTGGCTGGTTCGATCTCCCTGCAGTCCAAGGGACTCTAAAGAGTCTTCTCCAGCACCACAGTTTGAAAGCATCATCTCTTTGAGGCTCAGCCTTCTTAATGGTCCATCTCTCACATCTGTACATAGCTAATGGAAAGACCATAGCTTTGACTATTCAAACCTTCGTTGGCAAAGCGATGTTCTGCTTTTTAATAAGGTATCTAGTTTGTCATAGCTTTCCTTCCAAGGAGCAAGTGTGTTTTAATTTCATGGCTATGGTCACTGTCCACAGTGATTTGAGAGCCCAAGAAAATAAAATCTATCAGGGCTTCCACGTTTTCCCTTTCTGTTTGCCATGAAGTGATAGGACTGGATGCCATGATCTTACTGTTTTTTATGTTCAGTTTCAAGCCAGCTTTTTCACTCTCCTCTTTCACCCTTATCAAGAGGCTCCTTTTCTGCCATTAGAGTGGTATCATTTGCATATCTGTTTCAAGCTTGTCATTTATCCAGCCTGACCTTTCACATGATGTACTCCAAATAAGTTAAATAAGCAGGGTAACAATATACAGCCTTGACATACTCCTTTCCCAATTTGGAACCAGTGTATTTTTCCACCTCCTGTTCTAACTGTTGCTTCTTAACCTGAATACAGGTTTCTCAGGAGATAGGTAAGGTGGTCTGGTCCTCCCATCCATCTAAGAATTTTCCATAGTTTTTTGTGATCCACACGGTCAAAGGCTTTAGCATAGTCAATGAAGCAGAAGTAGATGGCTCTCTAGAATTCCCCTGCTTTCTCTTTAATTCAATGAATGTTAGCAATTTGATCTCTGGTTCCTCTGCCTCTTTGAAACCCAGCTTATGCATCTGGAAATTCTTGGTTCATGTACTGCTGAAGCCTAGCTTGAAGGATTTGGAGCATAACCTTGCTAGCACATGAAATGTGTACAATTGTATGGCATTCTGAACATTCTCTGGCATTGCCCTTCTTTGGGATTAGAATGAAAACTGACCTTTTCCAGGTCTGTGGCCACTGCTGAGTTTTCCAAATTTACTGACATATTAAGTGCAGTTCTTTAACAGCATCATTTTTTTAGTATTTTACATAGCTCAGCTGGAATTCCATCACCTCCACTAGTCTTCTTAATAATGCTTCCTAAGGCCCATTTGACTTCAGACTCTAGGATGTCAGGCCCTAGGTGAGTGAACACACCATCATGGTTATCTGGGTCATTAAGACCTTTCTTATATAGGTCTTCTGTGTATTCTTGTCATCTCTTTTTAATCTCTTCTTCTGTGAGGTCATTATCCTTTCTGTCCATTATCTTGTCCATCCTTGCATGAAATATTCCCTTGAGATCTCCAGTTTTCTTGAAGAGATCTCTAGTCTTTCCCATTCTATTGTTTGCCTCTATTCCTTTTCAATGTTCATTTAAGAATGCCTTCTTATCTCTCCTTGCTATTCTCTGAAACTCTGCATTCAGTTGAATATATCTTTACCTTTCTCCCTTGCCTTTTGCTTCCCTTCTTTTCTCAGCTATTTTAAAAGCCTCCTGAGACAACAAATTCTATTACAACGAACTAAAATATAGCTCTTTATACAGTAAATCCCCTCACCTCACTAGTTATATCTGTTATTGAAGCCTATAGTTAATCTTTGACGTGAAGCATGGAGAAAATCTTAGATTGTAATCTTGTTTTATGCATATTCATAGCACTAGTCATGAATATAGGTATTGCCAAATGCAGTTTAACTTATAGTCGTATAAATTAACATTGATTTATTTCTTGGTATTTGATAATCTATAACTATTCTTGAGTTTCCAATCCGTGTAAACATTTACAAAGCTTTTAACTTCATGTCTATGATAATTTATTTGAACTACTAGAATATGACATCACTGACTCAATGGACATGAGTTTGAGCAGACTCCAGGAGATAGTGAGGATTATTAAATATTTGCATTAGTTAAATTTCCATAGAATCTGAAAATCAATTTTACACATGAAAAGAATATATTTTAGGGAACATTTTACTTCCTCATAGATTCATGTTTCTCTTGGTTTCCTTTTTTTTTTAAATGAACTCTAAATGAAAAAAAAATCACGTGATCAAAGTCCATTTCTCAGTCACCTCAGGGCCCACCTTATATATAATGCTACTGATTTCTAGTGTCATCAAATTTCCATAAGTACCATTTTGACAACCCTAAATACGGTATGCTTGGGGGCAAACACTCTTTCACATTCATGTTGTTAGAATAATGGCTTATCGTCTTATTCAGGAAGAAAATAGCAATATTGTTCTCCAAAGGTAGTAATGTAGGGGACACAGCAGATTGCCTAGAGGGTGGCCAGGGATTATATCCAATTTGAAAGTGTATAGAAATTGTAGCATATTTTTCAATATTTCCAGCGCCTTTTGGAAACCATGCTTATCAAGTAGGTTAGTGGTAAAGCAAATGAGACCAACCTTATGGGCTGAAACTGCTCAGGCCTGTAGTACTATATACCATTTCAGAGGTGTAGAGCAGTTGAAAGGTTTTCTATATTAAAAGTGCCCACATGTGTAGGAGATGTTTCTGGAGAGTGGATAAAGAAAGAAGCAAAAGGAGAGGTTTAAATCAGAGGACAATCTATCAGGCATAAACTTTTCTAGATTTCATGTTTTATTCTAATGAAAGAAATTTGATTTTTGTGCTTCCTAAGAACAGTGGATTACTATTACATTTCATATTCCCCCAACTAGAATGCAGACAGCATAAGGGCAAGTATTTTATACCAGTCCAATATGCTTTCAGATTCACTTGTTTATGACTTAGGTGAAGTTGTCTTGATCTCCTTCTTTATGGCAAAGACCAAAAAAAAAGTTGTTAAGCTGATTTTGATACAAGAATGAAGGATACTGGGAGAGGGAGAGGGTGGGATGATTTGGGAGAATGGCATTCTAACATGTATACTATCATGTAAGAATTGAATCGCCAGTCTATGTCTGACACAGGATACAGCATGCTTGGGGCTGGTGCATGGGGATGACCCAGAGAGATGTTATGGGGAGGGAGGTGGGAGGGGGGTTCATGTTTGGGAACGCATGTAAGAATTAAAGATTTTAAAATTTTAAAAATTAAAAAAAAAAGAATGAAGGATACTGTATCAGGACATCATCATCTCATCTATTGTGATTGATAAGCACTCAGAGCTCAGCTGCTGATGGTCCTGACTAGGGACTCACAAGCAAGATTGGATGGAGAAGCAATTAAGGCAAGGAGAGGTTTAAACCATGAATACCAAGAGTTTGCATGGAATATAGAAGACTTTCAGGTTCCCTCTGGACAAATCTACCTTTTGCTGATCTCTGTCTCCAAGGACCTCAGGACATTAGCTGCTGCCATGGTAAAGATGGAGCTTCCCTGGTAGCTCAGATGGTAAAGAATATGCCTACAATGCAGGAGACCCAGGTTCAGTCCCTGGGTCGGGAAGATCTGCTGGAAAAAGGAATGGCTACCCACTCCAGTATTATTGCCTGGAGAATCCCATGGACAGAGGAGTCTGGTGGGCTACAGTCCTTCGGGTCTCAGAGTCAGACACGACTGACTTGACTTTCACTCACTATGATAAAGGTGATTTCTTTATTGCTGCTGCTAAGTCGCTTCAGTCATGTCCGACTCTGTGCGACACCATAGACGGCAGCCCACCAGGCTCCCCCGTCCCTGGGATTCTCCAGGCAAAAACACTGGCGTGGGTTGCCATTTCCTTCTCCAATGCATGAAAGTGAAAAGTCAAAGTGAAATCACTCAGTCGTGTCCGACTCTTCGTGATCCCATGGACTGCAGCCCACCAGGCTCCTCCATCCATGTGATTCTCCAGGCAAAAGTACTGGAGTGGGGTGCCACTGCCTTCTCTGGATTCCTTTACTGGCAGTAAGGAAACCATGCAGTGGAGTCCCTTCCTTCCAAGGAGATCAGCCTGCCAGTCAACACAGGCACCTTCGTTCCCTTCCCTGGCAACATGCTCCAGCAACAGGGCACTTTTATTTTTGCACCAGTAGCTGGACATCAGATCTCCACTGACAAATCTGACTCTCCTGAGAAACCAAAATTTGTAGTAAAGACACATCTCAACTAAATTTGGACTTTATTCCTTTCATGTCTCCTAGCATGGAACGATAATATATTTCATTTATCATTTGTTTGAAGTATGTTATTTCTTTATTTGCTTCTTAAGAGACATTACCCTGAAATGCTACTGGGTTGTGAAATTCCTGCAGAACCTATGTTAAGTAAACTACTGGCAAAGACAATCTCAGTCTTTGAGCATAATTTGTCACCCTGCTCCTCCAAACACTATAGCTGAAGATTTTGACTGTTTGATATTTGCATTTAGTAACAATTCTAAGGGGAGTGCCTGGCACAAATATGTTAAATAAGTATTTGTTAAATGGACAATTAAATTTTCCATCATATTTTCCATCATTGAAAATTTCCCTTCTGGCATAACAGTAGGTATAAGAAAGGCATATCATAATATGGCTGTGATATGATCATGTACATAAGCATAGTCTCTGACTCAGTTCAGCTAGGCCTAAAAAAAAACAAAAAACATACAAATTTAGTCACAAAGAGATTCGGTTACAAACATGATTTAACACAATTACATCATCATCCTAAAAGTTTTTAAACCAGCAATAGGGCAATAGAACCACTGCAGTTTTAATTGTATGTAACTAGAAAGTTATGACATTTCCTCCTCAAATCTTGAGATACAATTCATGAATCTTGACAAATATTTGTTTTCCTTATTTTCAATATTATTAACTATGTCTCTCTATGGCATCTGTGATAAGCTGAAATAATGACCCCAAGGAGATACTCAGAACCAATTCCCCGGAACCTTTGAGTGTTACCTTAAAAAGAAACTTTACAGATGTAACTAAATTAAGGAACTTGAGATACAGAGATTATCCTGGGTTATCCAGGTGAGTTTGAATGTAATCAAATGTCCTTATAAAAGGAAAACAAAGGGAGATATTCCCTATAAGAGGAAAACAGAGAGGAGAGAAAAGATAATGAGATGACTCAACAGAGAGAGGGTGGTATAGAATGACATGGTTAGATAGCATCACTGACTCAATGGATATGAATTTGAGCAAACTCCAGGAAATAGTGAAGGACAAGGAAGTCTGCTGTGCTCAGTCCATAGGATGGCAAAGAGTTGGACACAACTTAATGAATGAACAACAGCAGAGTGAGAGAAATTTGAAGGCAACAGGTTGCTGGCTTTGAAGATGGAGAAAGGGGCCACAAGCCCAGGAATGCAAAGAAGCAGCTGCTGAAGCTGGAAAAAGCAATGCAGAGGATTTTCCCCTAGAGCCTCCAGAGGAATCATAGCCCTGCCAACACATTAATCTAGGCCCTTTGAAACTAACTTGGGACTTCTGCATTCTAGTACTGTAAGAACATAGATTTGTATGTTTTAATGCTCCAAAGTTGAGGTAATTTGTTGCAGTAGTTCTAACAAACCAGTACAGTACCTGTCAAGTTAGTTCAGGCAACTCTCATAGGGTAAATCTATGAAGACAGTTAAAAGAGCTCAAATGTTAACTGAAAAGATTGCAAGTAGTGCACCCTTGAAACTGAAGGACAAAATAAATTTGTACTTAGTGAACTGTATTTCCTAAAGGAACACTAGATTTGCTCCATTGATGGATTTAGCATTAAAAGGATCAGAGATAAAACTCTGTATTGAAATCAGTAAGATAATTTTAATTGTTCTATAATTAAAGTGGAGAAAAATATCCTTCAGGTCCTAAATGTTTATGTATTGAAAGGCCTAATGATTCAAGAACCCTAGTATCTAATAAGTACAATATATACTCACAAATCTTAATAAATGAGTACTGAATAGGCATAACATATAGTTAAAAATGGGATTCCCTGGTGACTCAGAGGGTAAAACATCTGCCCGCAATGTGGGAGACCCAGGTTCGATCCCTGGGTTGGGAAGATCCCCAGGAGAAGGAAATGGCAACTCACTCCAGTACTCTTGCCTAGAAAATTCCATGTATGGAGGAGCCTGATGAACTATAGTCCATGGGATTGCAAAGAGTCGTACATGACTGAGCAATAAAATGCATCACAAATGTAAGTCAAAATAATATTTGTACTGCTGTCAATATTAATATTATATTTGAGCAGAAATATAGAATTTTAGACCCAGAAAAGACAATAGTGAATGTATTCCAAATAATTATGCAAATTTCAGCATATATGCCAACTCTGACTGACATTAAGGCTGCCAAGAGTATTGTACTAAGGAAAACTGTGTTACTTATTCTTGTTTTGGAGAGAAATAATGACATTCCATGGCCAGCTATGGGCAAGATTGATGCAGTATTCTCTGTGTGTACGCTGACTTAAAGCCAGCTTAACTACTTTCTTTTTTCCCCCAGATGTGACTAAGACACAGGATAGGAATTGGAAGCACAGACCTAAGTCATCACGTGAATTCACAAGGTAAGCTAGCAGCAGCAGTGGAATTTAACCTTGGTTTCCTAAAATAAATGTTTTCTACTTAGACTCAAAAATAACTTTAGCTGGAAAATTCAAGTCTAAATGCTTTTATAATAACTGTTCTGAGGTCTGAACTCATCTTTCTCTGCCCTATAATAATGTTCTCTGTATCAAGTACAGTCATTCTACTTTATTCTGTGAGTGAGCACTCAGTCATGTCCGACTCTCTGCAATGACCGTGGACTGTGGTTTTCCAGGCTCCTCTGCCCATGGGATTCTCCAGGCAGAAACACTGAAGTGGATTGCCATTTCCTTCTCCAGGGGATTTTCCCCACCCAGGGATTGAACCCACCTCTCTTATGTCTTCTACACTGGCAGGCGGATTATTCTGAATATATTACATTAAAAACAAGCACACTGCTCCCTATGGGCTACTAAATGGCATCATTATGCTTCTGAAATTCACCAGATGAGTGGGTAACAAACAAACAAACATGATAAATATATTTTTTCCTGTTAAGGTTGCAAATGTTTTACAACAATGGGAGAGAAAAAGAAAAAAATATTCATACATAAGAAGATGCTAAGAAATTTTGCATCATGTTGTGTTTTTAAATAATCTATATGCTACTATGCTATTCAGATAGTGATTTTAATATGCAAAAATTATGTCCACAAAAGGGCATATATATATCCCTGGTGAAACTAAACCTTATTATCCAGTCATATTTACCGAGCCTCTTCTTGTTTATTCTAGCCAAACTAACAACACAAAAAGGTTCGAAAATTAAAGATTAGCTTTGTGACATAGTCACCAGCTTTTGAAATATTTGGAAATCAATGAACTTTATTAATTATTGGTGTTTTTGCTTTTCAATTAAGCAGATAATAAAAATAGGCATGTCTATCTCACACAACATAAGATCAATAAGTAACACCCAGAGCAGTTAATTGTGCCCTCACATATTAATCTCGGCTATGAGAGACTTTGCACTATTGATTACAGATATAGATGTCCTAGTTGGCCTTATGTAATGACTCATCTGTGATGAATATAAAGCTCTGATTGTCACAGAACAGTGATTTCTGAACAATGTTTCCTGTTTTCTCCTGTTCTGTTTACGCTCTCTGAAGACAGTAAAGCAAGTCAAGAGTTTAATCTGAAAAAAAAAAAAGGCATAAAACAATAGGATGTAAAAACCATGAATAGTAAAATTGATTCCACTTCTGTGCCAAAGTTAATGCATCATAGACTATCCTGGACTGACTGAAAGATTTGTAAATCAATTCACTTTATTTTAACAATTTGTGTCTCTCCTTGTCAATTCATCAGCTAATAAATATATCACAAGAATATACAGTTTTTTTCTTTTTTCTGCTCTAAAAGCTTCATAGCAATTATACACCAGGGGCTTTGAAGAGCCTCAATTGTTTATATAACCGTATTTTGCACTTGTATTTCATGAACTGACTGAATCCCAGGTTAACTTATTAGTAACAGTAGAATTGATATAAATCTAAGCTAAAATTTCTTGACTGTTAATTCCACATCACAGCCTCATAAAAACACTGAGCACAGTCGAGAGTGGTATGCACTTTTCTGGGAAACCTTTAATGTGGGGGACAGGAAGAGTGTTAGAATTAGTAAAACATCCACACTGGGGACATGGGTTATCAGGTTCAAAGTGAACTTATGTTAACAATGAATTTCTTACTTCTCCCATGCTTAAATTGTGATCTTTCCTTCTTTTAGTGATTTCATCTATCCCAATAACTTCAACCATCCCCCTTTTCAGAGCTCCCTGAATTATTGCACATGCTTCTGCATTACACAGAGATGGTTCTGAATCTTGGCATGTCAGTTTACTAACATGAACCTGTTGCAAGCTAATAAAATTCTCTAATCTGTAAAATGGGTATAATATTAGCTTTAATCATTTAACTGTATTGTGAGAATCAATAAGACAGTGAATTTAAAATGTTGAAAAAATTGTCAACCAGAGTAATTACCCAGTAAATATTGAAAATTATAATGATAATGCCTATGAAAATTGGCTTTTTTATTTACATTTGGACCAATACGTTGATTCATCCCTTCCTTACTTTAAGTCTAAATGTCTACAGTGATTTCCTTTTTGGTAGCTTTTTTTAATATCCTTTTCTATGGTTATTATATGAACAATGGAAAATTTAGAGAAGGTAAAGAAGAAGCACCATTAATTTCACCTATACCATTTTCTGTGAATGTTTCAAATAGTTTAGCTTTTCATATTTTATAATTAAAAATCAATTATTTAATAATCTGCAGGGCTTAAATGCTAATCCACCTAAAATGCTAATTTTGCTCTCCTGTGAGACTGACCTTCAAGGATCATTCTATATACTCTGATGAATCCCTTACTGATATGAGCTTTTGAGAACTCCAGTTCTTATATTTAGCTGACTTCTCAACATCATTACTTGAATGTTTCAAAGGCACCATAACCCGAACACATTCAAAACTAACTAAAATATGTGGTTCCCACATTTTTTTTCATTTCTTAACATGGTAACACCACTCACACAATTGCTCAGGTCAGAAAACTTCACCATCAAATCCACCATCTAAACGACCAGCAAGCCTGTTGTTTCTGCACAATGCAACTCAAGTCCTAGCTTATGTCTCCATGCCTAAGCTACCTGAATCCCTCTCTGGATAATGCTGCATCCTGTTACTACACCATCCTAATCCCACACTTGACCTTTGTCCTCTTATTCTCTGCATATCAGCCAGACTAATAGAAAACTTTAAAGAAAAGACAAGTTCTTGTCTTTTACTTTTAACCAACTCATCTTTCTATGCATGTTTTTTCTTGGTTCAGTTTGTGCTGTAAATAAAAATTGTATTTGGCCTCTTTTAAATTCATTATTAAAAGATTATTATAATATCATTAAACATATTATAACATCATTATGTCATTCCGGTAATTAAAATCTTCAAGGCTTCCTATTTTACATGACTTGTTAGGCTAAAGTCTGGCCTCCGCCAATCACTCCAGCTTCACTCTGTGCTACTTGCTACCTCACACACTGTGCTCCAGATGCGATTGCCACCTCTGAGCCCCTCCAACATGTCAAGTTCATTCTTTGGGCAAGACTTTTGCTCATGCCGTTTCTCCACACAAAACCCAAGTCAGCCTCTCTTTTGGTTTTAAATTGTATGTTTGTTTTTACAATGAAAATGTGTCTGTATGCTACCACTATGTAATGTGTGTGCATACTCAGTCATGTCTGACTCTTTGCAACCCCACAGACTGTAGCCCACCAGGCACCTTTGTCCTTGAGATTTTCCAGGCGGGAATACCCCTATCTAATAGAAGGTACTATAAGGGTTTCACAGGATTTGGGCCCATTAGGGAAAAGATGTAACCACGCAGAAGCAGTAATACACATAATTTATCTAAGTGACCCTCTAACAGGTTTACCTGCAGGTTGAGGTCTCTCATAGAAAGAGACTGTTTAGAGCTTATAGTGTTGAGAAGAGGGATACCATCCAGGAGAGGAGAGCAAGAAAACTCTGAGAAGAGAGAGGGACCAGATAGGTACTTTAATGTATCTAGATGGATGTTGCTTGGCAACATGCTGTGGAGTGTTTGAGTTAGAGAGCTCAGAAGGGCAGCAGTGGTTTAGGTCTTTAATAGCCCGATGGTTTAATTAACTATATAATAGATACAAGGCATAATTTCTCCAGGGATGCAAATCAGGCAAACCATAAGGCTAAAGGTCTGAGCTCATCCTGCTGTGAAAGAGTAACAACTTAATGACCAATATAACAAAGACCATTTTTGGTTCATTTATATAGCAGGTTGTTGTTCAATCCCCCAGTTGTGTCCAGCTCTTCGCAACCCCATGGACTGCAACACACCAGGCCTCCCTATCCCTCACCATCTCCCAGAGTTTGCCCAAGTTCATGTCCATTGCATTGGTGGTGCCATCCTCTGAAGGAGAAGAGAGCGTCAGAGGATGAGATGGCTGAATTGTATCATATAGAAGGTACTTCTTTGATAAAGCTTGTTACAGGATAGGGAATTAGTATGAAATCTTCCATTAATATACTCCTGCTTTAATGGTCCAAATCAACAAAGTCTATATTTTTTCTAAATATCTCCTAAGAAATATTATTTGGAACAATGCCATATTAAACTTCTCATTTCTTCCTGAGTCTTTTTTTTTTTTTTTTACTTTACAACTTGTCATCAGAGTGAGAGAGTGTGAAAATTATGATTTTTAATCATCTGTTTGGTATTAATGATTCTTTCAAAATTACTCTCCCTAAATCTTTACTTGGTAAAATATGTTTTATCTAACCTGACCCCAGGTTACTAAATATCAATAACATTCCCTTATTCAGAATTCGATAGCAATCCACTAAAAAGTTCAATATACATATATATTAAAATATTATATATTTTAACAATTCTTCATTTCTGACAAAACTTTAGATTGACATATAAAAAAGAGAAGACATGAATAACTAAAATTAGAAATAATAATGGGGCTATACTACTGACCTTACAGAAATAAAGAGGAATATGAGGGAACACTATGAATAGTTGCATGCAAAAAAAAAGTACATAGCCTAAATGAAATGGAAAAACTCCTGGAAGCACACAAATCACCTAAGCTGATTCAGGAAGAAATAGAAAATGCCAAGATATATAACAGTAAAGAGATTGAATCAGTAACCAAAAACCTCCTAGCAAAGACAAACCCATGGTCAGGGAAAGTCCAGGACCAGATAGCTTCACTGGTAAATTCTACCAAATATTTAATAACTAATATCCATCCTTCTCAAACTCTGTCTAAAAATTTTAAAAGAAAAAAGAAGGAACACTTTTATTCTATGAAGCCAGCATTACCCTGATACTGATACTGAAATCAAATTAAGCATCAGAACAAAAGAAAAATACAGACCAAAATCTTTCATGAAAACAATATAAAATTTCTGAGCAAAATGCTAACAAGCCAAATCCAACATCATGTCAAAAAGATTATACAGCTTGACCCAGTGAGATTTATTCAAGAAATTTAAGGTTAGGGGTAAGTATAAGAAAATCAGTCATCACTGGAACACTGCATTTATACAATGAAAGAAAACAATCATGTGATCATATCAGTAGATACAGAAAAGGTATTTCAATTACTCCAGTGCTCTTTCATGATTAAAAACATTAAAAGAAATCTAGGAGTATAAGGAAGCTTCTTCAACATGATTAGAGAACATTTATTTTAAAATTACAAACATCATCCTCAGTGGTAGAAGACTGAAATCTTTCCCCCTAAAACCACTTCAAAAGGGGTGGAGAAAGGGGAACTTAATGGTTAATAAGAAGAGTTTCTGTCTGGAGAACTGATAAAGTTCTGGAACTAGTGGTGATGGTTGCACAAAATTATGGGTATAATTAATGCCACTGAACTGTATGCTTTAAATAATTAAAATGGCATATTTTATGCTAAATATATCTTATCCCAATAATATTTTAAAATTCATTATTGAAAATTAATAAAACCAAATCAGTGTAAAAGAAATTTAAATAGTTAAACTTTAAAAGAATCTTTAAAGTCAGCTTAAAGTATTTATCCTTCAGAAATTATTGAAGTTTAAACCACAAAGAATAGTATATATTTCACATAATACATACTAAAAAGACATAATTACTAGCTATGTAGTATAATTGAATGACATGGTTTCTTGCTTAAATACAGTGATTTAAAATAAACTTTTAATAGCAGTAACATAGGTTGCATAGAGATATTACCAAAATATGAATGTTTTGGGGTAATGTCAAGCTGTCTCATATGGAAATTGCAATAGTCATATAAGGCATAAGAGACAGGAATTATAATCTCTACTTTGCACATGAGGGGAGACAATAGATAAGTAACTGGAAACATACATTATTGTATTTCTGGCACATAGAAGAATGCCTAAGACAGAGTATCTTTGGATCAACAAACAATGATACAATATCAAACAGATTATATAGGTGGCTCAGTCAGTAAAGAATCCGCCTGCAATGCAGGAGACCTGGGTTCGATCCCTGGGTTGGGAAGATCCCCTGGAGGAGGGCATGGCAATTCACTCCACTATTCTTGACTGGAGAATCCCCATGGACACAGGAGCCTGGAGGGCTACAGTCCATGGGGTCGCAAAGAGTCAGACACAACTGAGCAACTGAGCACAGTATACATGTATTATAAACATATAACCTATATAATACATGAAGTTATAAGTCAGTTTTTAAAGATGTCAGTTCTTTAAGATGAAGAATAAATCACCAAGAATAAGAGACTGGACAGCTAGTTTGGGAAAGCAACTTCCCAGTTGCTCTCATGATTTATTGGCAGCAATCTATCATCCCATGGCCGTCAACTCTGCATGTGGCCAGATGCAGTTTTAAAGATTAAAGACACCCTCTTATGAGTCTGCCACATCTAACCACCAGCCACTTTTGTATAATTATAAAAGGTATTTCCATCCCACTGGCTCTAAAAAGCTTCCCATCATGACCTTAATCTTCATTGACCATGTCTGTTGAATAGGATCCTATCACACTGATTTGGCACACTTTTATCATTATTTATCTGAATTACAGGCCTAGCTAAAGCAGGAGCTGGAGTATTTTTGTTGGCTTTAATCACCAGTAACTAGAGTTTTGTCCATCAGACATTAGCTTCAAATTGTTTGGGAAAGGAATAGTTGAGATTAGAAGTAATATAATGAAGAAAAATGTATGGTGTTTTAATTTTCTTCTTCTTGAAACAGGGCAAAACACATTCACAGAAGAAAGAAAATTAAAGTCACAGCGTGCTTTTAGAAGGATGGTTTTACTGACACAAGTCTTATACAAGACACTGGAACCTTGGTAAATGATTAAACAGGACTCATCACAAAAGCAATCTTCGTGGTACATGGATAGAAAAAAGGTGGAAACTATGAGTTTACTGTACAAAAGGATTATACTTGATAATAGTCAATAGATTCATAGTATGAAATTAATCTTGTGCTGAAGATTTTTGAATTAAAAACAAAATCAAAAGAGGAAGCATTAGGGCTAAGTTCTTCTTGGCTTTTGATTCCATGTATAGCAGTATGGTCTCTTAAAGGCAAAAATAGAAATGGAATTAGCCTGTAACCATAGAAACTGCATGTGGCAGTTAGGGAAAATGCACTTAAGATGTAAAAACACCAAGTGAATCTACAGTGCATAACAAAAACATCTTCGTACTTGTCAAACTGAAGTACAAGTGTGAATATTTTTCACAATAGTCTTTGACAGTAATCCTAGTTCTCAAGGAGATATCTACCTGCTAAAAACATAAGTTTCAGTGGATAGATCCAAAGATTAAAGGGGAAAATTTCTTTTTCTATAATTGTAGTCCTTGAGTACGCTATTAAGAGATTAATGGAAAGCATATAGATTTAATCAAGTTAAATTTCACTTAAGGATACATTGCAGTCTGTAATCAAAAACAAGAGTGCTTATTGATTATATAACAACCCCAGGGAAAGACTAGTGTCGTACTTTATTTTCTAGAGGAAATGAATGAGAGGATTTATTCTTCCAGTCTAACTGAGACCTAAGCATTATGAACGTGACTAATGATAAGAGCAGGTATTGGAAAAATTAAGGATAGAAAATTGATTCTTTAACAGGGTAAAGAATAGATCAAAATTCTGTAGAACTTACATATGAAAAGTCACTAGTATATGAATTCACAACACTTGTTATGGTGGACTTTATTAGAAAAGTATTTAAACAAAAGTAAACATGATCTTCTTTGTACTTTCTTACTCTCAACCAGACAGTAAACTCTGTGAGAGCAGAAATCACACATGTTTACCATTATGTCCTCAGTCCCTAGCACTGTGCCTAAAAAAGAAAAAAGACTTTAGAAAAATCAAACCGAGTAGTTAACATCAGCTAAAGAGGGGAGAGTAAACTAGGGAAAAAGAAGCTAAGAGATGAAACTTAACTGGGAAGTAGGTAGTTTCCAGTCAAGGAAGAACCACACCACTTCCGAAGGTTGACGTCACCTTTTCTAACTCACATTGTTTCCACAAAGACCCTGCAGGGTTTTGAAGCAGATCTTAGGAACATGCTATTGTTAAGAACACTGTCGTGTGTACAAAACTATCTGGAAACGTATGTGTAGGAAGCCTTCCAATTTTTTGTGTTTGTTTTGCTAAAGGAACACAAGCCTGTGATTGCTCACAGAACAATCCCAAAACCTTGCCAACAGAAAGCAATCAAAAGCTGCACAGCCCACAAGAAGGGAATTCTCTCCAATGGACATGTGCACAAGAGAAGTAACAATCTCTTAGAGTCAAAAGCAAAGCCAGGAGGGATGATAGACAAGGAGCCTCAACTGTACCCTGTAGAACAGATTCACAGACCACCAGATCTGGCAACCAAGGCTGTTATTCCATTTCTGGAGCATACAAGGCAGATGAAATGTGTAATTTCTGCTCAATGGAACTTACTAATTACTATCGAATGGTGATTAGTGTCTCTTTTCATTCTTTACACTTCTCCATAGCAGTTTAACAGCAGCAAACCTGCTCTCAATCTGTTATTCTATACATGGTGTATGTGGTGATGGGTGGGGATAGGTAACTTTTATTTTGTGGCTCCAAGTTTTGTTATTTGGAGTAGGATTGAGTGCATTCTGTGTGGGAAAAGAAGGGTACATATATATTTGATCCACCTGTAGTAATTTGTTTTGAAGAGATAGGTGAATACCCTCAGTGGCTGCTTTTCAGTTCAGTTCAGTCGCTCAGTTGTGTCCAGCTCTTTGCAGCTGCTTGGACTGCAAGATGCCAGGCTTTCCTGTCCATCACCAGCTCCCAGAGCCTTCTCAGACTAATGTCCATTGAGTCAGTGATGCCATCCAACCACAGCATCCTCTGTTGTCCCCTTCTCCTCCTGCCTTTAATCTTTCCCAGCATCAGGGTATTTCCCAATGAGTCAGTTCTTCACATCAGGGAACCACAGTATTGGAGCTTCAGCTTCAGCATCAGTCCTTCCAATCAATATTCATGATTGCTTTCTTTAGGATGACTCCTTTGATCTCCTTGCAGTCCAAGGGACTCTCAAGAGACTTCTTTAACACCACAGTTCAAAAGCATCAACTCTTTGGCACTCAGCATTCTTTATGGTCCAACTCTCACATCCACGCGTGACTACCGAAAAAACCATAGCTTCGACTAGAGGGACCTTTGTTGGTAATGTCTCTTCTTTTTAATATGCTGTCTAGGTTGGGCATAGCTTTTCTTCCAGGGAGCAAATGTCTGCTTTACACTTCTTCAAAAATAGTTTTGGCTAAAACATAGTCACCAGATAAACAACTTCAGACTTTGAAAGCTCTTAGTTAAGTCTTTGTTACATGGTAACTGTTGGAAAAATGATAACTATTATGATAAGCTTAGCCCTACTTTGGACTTCCCAGGTGGCACTAATGGTAAAGAATCTGCCTGCCAGGGCAGGAGACATGAGATGCGAGTTTGATACCTGGGTCTGGAAGTCCCCCTGGAGGAGGGCATGGCAATCCACTCCAGTATTCTTGCCTGGAGAATCTCATGGACAGAAGAGCCTGGAGGGCTATGCCCAGTAGTGTCAGAGAGTCAGACACAGCTGAAGTGACTTAGCATACATACATGCATAGCACGACTTTAACTTAAATTCCTTCATATACAGAAGTGACACAACTAACCATGACTATCTGCATTCGCCATACCTTGCCCAACTCATTCATCAAGTTTCGCTTTAGTATTTTTAGAGCTGATGTATTTCCAATAAAATTAATTAAAATCTTAGTTGCTAGTTATTGTTACCACTCTATACACATCACTCCTCACTCGGTAAATTCTGGAAGGTAAATGACACTAGTGAAAAATCTCACACAACTAAGCTAGCTATTGGTCCTACATCCAGACTGTATACAAAGCAAGACAGTATTTCCTCCTTTGCAGGGTGATTTTATATCCAGGAAAATCTTTTAATCTATGTTTTGGGTAAATATTCAGGAATAATTTTTTTCATATGTAAACCAATAATAATCATCTCACTTAACATTGCCTAGAAATTGTCCTTGGGTGCCTGGATTATTTCACTTAGCATAATATCCTCAGGTTTCATCCATATTGCTGCATACTGCAGGACTTCCTTCTCTTATAAAGCTGAATAATATTTCATGAGAAAGCATGACTGTTCAAACTATGGCACAATTGTACTCATCTCATATGCTAGTAAAGTAATGCTCAAAATTCTCCAAGCCAGGCTTCAACTGTATGTGAACTATGAACTTCCAGATATTCAAGCTGGTTTTAGAAAAGGCAGAGGAACCAGAGATCAAATTGCCAACATCTGCTGGATCATTGAAAAAGCAAGAGTTCCAGAAAAACATCTACTTCTACTTTATTGACTATTCCAAAGCCTTTGACTGTGTGGATCACAATAAACTGTGGAAAATTCTGAAAGAGATGGGAATACCAGACCACCTGACCTGCCTCCTGAGAAATCTGTATGCAGGGCAAGAAGCAACAGTAAGAACTGGACATAAAACAACAGACTGGTTCCAAATCAGGAAAAGAGTACGTCAAGGCTGTATATTGTCACCCTGCTTATTTAGCTTATATACAGAGTACATCATAAGAAATGCCGGGCTGGATGAAGCACAAGCTGGAATCAAGATTGCTGGGAGAAATATCAATAACCTCAGAACACAGATGACACCACCCTTATGGCAGAAAGCAAAGAACTAAAGAGCCTCTCGATGAAAGTGAAAGAGAGTGAAAAAGTTGGCTTAAAACACAACATTCGGAAAACTAAGATTATGGCATCTGGTCCCATCACTTCATGGCAAATAGATGAG
Organism: Capra hircus; assembly: GCF_001704415.2. Lineage (NCBI taxonomy): Eukaryota > Metazoa > Chordata > Mammalia > Artiodactyla > Bovidae > Capra > Capra hircus. The sequence goes on along the minus strand of NC_030821.1, from coordinate 27,907,773 downwards.
GAAACAATGGAAATAGTGAGAGACTTTATGTTTTTGGTCTCCAAAATCACTCCAGATGAAAGTAAAAGACTGCAGCCACGAAAGTAAAAGACGCTTGCTCCTTGGAAGAAAAGCTATGACCAACCTAGATAGCATATTCAAAAGCAGAGACATTACTTTACCAGCAAAAGTCCATCTATTCAAAGCTATGGTTTCTCCAGTAGTCATGTATGGATGTGAGAGTTGGACTATAAAGAAAGCTGAGTGCAGAAGAATTGATGCTTTTGAACTGTGATGTTAGAGAAGGCTCTTGAGAGTCCCTTGGACTGCAAGGAGATCCAATCAGTTCATTCTAAAGGAAATAAGTCCTGAATATTCATTGGAAGGACTGATGTTGAACCTGAAACTCCAATACTTTGGCCACCTGATATGAAGAACTGACTCATTGGAAAAGACCCTGATGCTGGGAAAGATTGAAAGCGAGAGGAAAAGGAGACGACAGAGGATGAGATGGTTGGATGGCATTACTGATGCGATGGACATGAGTTTGAGTCAAGTATGGGAGTTGGTGATGGACAGGGAAGCTTCTCATGCTACAGACCATGGGGTTGCAAAGAGTCAGACATGCCTGAGCAACTGAACGGAACTGAATATTTCACTGAACATATATACCACATTATTTAATTATATATTTAATTAACTTATCTATTAACAGACATTAAGATTTCTTCCACAACTTGGCTATTGTACACTTAAAAATCTGTTAGGAAGATAGATCATGCTAAATGTTTGTACCACAATAAAATTTTTAAAAAGAAAAAATTATCAACTTACTGACCGTAACTTAAAAAAAAAAAAATTGCAATCTCCATTTAAGTATCTCACTATATGGCAATCCACTCCAATACTGGGATTTTACTTCCACCCACATTCAACATTTATTTTCAAAGTTGTGGATTTTCTAAGAGTCTCTAATGGCCATTATTTATTAAAACAGAATGTTTCATTAATATGTAATAAAAACAGATTAGACAAGAATTAATTTGAAAGAAAGCCTCACTAATGCTTACTGATGGTAAATATTGTTCAATGTCTTTATGGAAAGAGCTATATCCTACTCTCCCCCTCAGCACATAAACTCTGAGGAATCAGCTTCAGCAGTAAGACCAGCAAAGATTTAGTATTATATTGACCACAGCCACAGTCAGTGGTTATCAACCTGCTCATTGACAATACTAGCCATCCAGGTGACAGGATGTCTGATATCTAAGAATCAATGGTTTGTGTCCATTCAGAGATCCTCTATTTAGCTACCAATAATCATATCCTTGAAAATACTGGAAAAAACTAAAATGCTTATGTTGCTTCTTCTATTTGGCTATCTGCTTCTCAGTAAGTTATTTCACTGCTCAACATCTTTTTCCCTTACTTGAAAGCAGGAAGTAGAACAGCAACAGTGTTCAACTCAAATTGATATTGTAAATTTCAAAATGATAATGCATATATGTGCTCATTGCATGCTTGGAAACTCATAAGTCCCCTGCGTATTCAACTTATTATCATATTTTCTATCTTTTCATTTTAAAATAATTGTAGATCTGTGTGAAGTTGCAAAGAAATGTTCAGGTAAGCACCATGCATCCTTTACCCAGCATCTCCCTATATTTACATGTGGCCTCATTATAGTACAATATTAATGTCTGTTAATTGACATTGGTACAGATGGTAAAGCGTCTGCCTGCAATGTGGGAGACTCGGGTTCGATCCCTGGGTTGGGAAGATCCCCTGGAGAAGGAAATGGCACCCCACTCCAGTACTCTTGCCCGGAAAATTCCATGGACTGAGGAGCCTGGTAGGCTACAGTCCATGGGGTTGCAAAGAGTCGGACATGACTGAGCGACTTCACTTCACTTCACTTCACAGTCCACAGAGACTATCTGCATTCTTTCGTTTATAAATGCATTCATCTCTATGTGTGTATGCATTTAGGTGTTTGCGTGTGCAGCTCCATGCAATTTCATCAGATGTGCCGCCTCCTGTAACAGTTACCAAACTCAACATACTGAACTGTACCATTAACACAAGGCTCCCTCGTGCTACACTTTGATAGCCATACCCACCCCCTCAGTCCTCCTATCCTTAATTCCTAGCAAGGAATAATCTGTTTTCTATCTTTACATTTTTATTTCATAATTGAACGCCATGTGAATAATAGAATCAGAATTTCTACATCCCAATTATCAGCTTAAGCAACTGTTGTGTTTCTTAAAATACAATAAAAGTTCCTTGTGCTGTAATATAACTGAAATGCTTATACTTTGCTTTGCATATTCCTTATCATTTCATGAAGAGTTGTTTTCCTTAACTACGAAACCAAAAACATAAATGAAGAAAATGTGCATGCATTAGGGGACCACTTATCTGAAGGTTTTATTTTTGGTTTGCAGTATTTACAAGGAAGAATTTAAGCACCCAGGGTTTATAAAAGGATTTTCTGTTAAGAGTCACAGCTAAAGGCTCAGTGTATATGCAAAGTTGAGGGGCAAAAAGAGACTCAGTTCAGTTCAGTTCAGACGCTCAGTCGTGTCCGACTCTTTGTGACCCCATGAATCGCAGCACACCAGGCCTCCTTGTTCATCACCATCTCCCGGAGTTCACTCAGACTCACGTCCATCGAGTCAGTGATGCCATCCAGCCATCTCATCCTCGGTCGTCCCCTTCTCCTCCTGCCCCCAATCCCTCCCAGCATCAGAGTCTTTTTCAATGAGTCAACCCTTCTCATGAGGTGGCCAAAGTACTGGAGTTTCAGCTTTAGCATCATTCCTTCCAAAGAAATCCCAGGGCTGATCTCCTTCAGAATGGACTGGTTGGATCTCCTTGCAGTCCAAGGGACTCTCAAGAGTCTTCTCCAACACCACAGTTCAAAAGCATCAGTTCTTCGGCGCTCAGCCTTCTTCACAGTCCAACTCTCACATCCATACACGACCACTGGAAAAACCATAGCCTTGACTAGATGGACCTTAGTTGGCAAAGTAATGTCTCTGCTTTTGAATATGCTATCTAGGTTGCTCATAACTTTTCTTCCAAGGACTAAGCGTCTCTTAATTTCATGGCTACAGTCACCATCTGCAGTAATTTTAGAGCCCCAGAAAATAAAGTCTTGACACTTTTTCCACTGTTTTCCCATCTATTTCCCATGAAGTGATGGGATCGGATGCCATGATCTTCATTTTCTGAATGTTGAGCTTTAGGCCAACTTTTTCGCTCTCCTCTTTCACTTTTATCAAGAGGCTTTTTAGTTCCTCTTCTGCCATAAGGGTGGTGTCATCTGTATATCTAAGGTTATAGATATTTCTCCCGGAAATCTTGATTCCAGCTTGTGTTTCTTCCAGTCCAGCATTTCTCATGAGGTACTCTGCATATAAGTTAAGTAAGCAGGGTGACAGTATACAGCCTTGACATACTCCTTTTCTGATTTGGAACCAGTCTATTGTTCCATGTCCAGTTCTAACTGTTGCTTCCTGACCTGCATACAGATTTCTCAAGAGGCAGGTCAGGTGGTCTGGTATTCCCATCTCTTTCAGAATTTTCCACAGTTTATTGTGATCCACACAGTCAAAGGCTTTGGCATAGTCAATAAAGCAGAAATCGATGTTTTTCTGGAACTCTCTTGCTTTTTCCATGATCCAGCGGATGTTGGCAATTTGATCTCTGGTTCCTCTGCCTTTTCTAAAACCAGCTTGAATGTCAGGGAGTTCACGGTTCACATATTGCTGAAGCCTGGCTTGGACAATTCTGAGCATTACTTTACTAGCATGTGAGATGAGTGCAACTGTGCGGTAGTTTGAGCATTCTTTGGCATTGCCTTTCTTTGGAATTGGAATGAAAACCGACCTTTTCCAGTCCTGTGGCCACTGCTGAGTTTTCCAAATTTGCTGGCATATTGAGTGCAGCACTTTCACAACATCATCTTTCAAGATTTGAAACAGCTCAATTGGAATTCCATCACCTTAATTTCCATCAATGTACTAAATATTGATTACTTGTTAAGATGCCTTTTAAGCATATTTTTTGTTTGCTCTTTGTAATACCTAAACTTGAAGTATTATCTTCCTAATTTTAAAGATCATGAATCTAAGCCTCAAGGAGATTAACACTCACGTTGTGTTTCCTTTTGATTCCTCAGTTAACAGATTAGTATAAATCTTAATATTTGTATAGTGTTGTGTCTGTAATCAATAAAATGTCAATATTCTTATTATTAGTTTTACCCATAAAGATTTCAGCCACTTAGCACTTTAAACATACTTATTAAATTTAAAATGTAGCTGCTCGTTACAGCAGGAATACTATCTGAGTCCTAGTTTCTTATTGTTAAGGCTTCCCAGGTGGTGCTAGTGACAAAGAACCTGCTTGCCAATGCAGAGACATGGGTTCGATCCCTGGGTTGGGAAGATCCTCTGGAGGAGGGCGTGGCAACCCACTCCAGTATTTTTGCCTGGAGAATCCATGGACAGAGGAGCCTGGCTTTAGATCACTAATCTTTCACCTCCTGTGACAAATTCCAGCCATTTAATGGATATGATTATAAGGACACATAGAGGTAAGGGCAAACACAAAAGAGGTAAACGTTTACACAGAGGTCAGTTTTTATTCCAATCCCAAAGAAAGGCAATGCCAAAGAATGCTCAAACTACCGCACAATTGCACTCATCTCACATGCTAGTAAAGTAATGCTCAGAATTGTCCAAGCCAGCCTTCAGCAATACTTGAACCATGAACGTCCTGATTTCAAGCTGGTTTTAGAAAAGGCAGAGGAACCAGAGATCAAATTGCCAACATCCTCTGGATCATGGAAAAAGCAAGAGAGTTCCAGAAAAACATCGATTTCTGCTTTATTGACTATGCCAAAGCCTTTGACTGTGTGGATCACAATAAACTGTGGAAAATTCTGAAAGAGATGGGAATACCAGACCACCTGACCTGCCTCTTGAGAAATCCGTATGCATGTCAGGAAGCAACAGTTAGAACTGAACATGGAACAACAGACTGGTTCCAAATCAGGAAAGGAGTATGTCAAGGCTGTATATTATCACCCTGCTTACTTAACTTATATGCAGAGTACCTCATGAGAAATGCTGGACTGGAAGAAACACAAGCTGGAATCAAGATTGCTGAGAGAAATATCAATAACCTCAGATAGGCAGATGACACCACCCTTATGGCAGAAAGTGAAGAGGAACTAAAAAGCCTCTTGATGAAAGTAAAAGAGGAGAGTGAAAAAGTTGGCTTAAAGCTCAACATTCAGAAAACGAAGATCATGGCATCTGGTCCCATCACTTCATGGGAAATAGATGGGGAAACAGTGGAAACAGTGTCAGACTTTATTTTCTGGGGCTCTAAAATCACTGCAGATGGTGACTGCAGCCATGAAATTAAAAGACGCTTACTCCTTTGAAGAAAAGTTATGAGCGACCTAGATAGCATATTCAAAAGCAGAGACATTACTTTGCCGACTAAGGTCCGTCTAGTCAAGGCTATGTTTTTTCCAGTGGTCGTGTATGGATGTGAGAGTTGGACTGTGAAGAAGGCTGAGCGCCGAAGAACTGATGCGTTTGAACTGTGGTGTTGGAGAAGACTCTTGAGAGTCCCTTGGACTGCAAGGAGATCCAACCAGTCCATTCTGAAGATCAGCCCTGGGATTTCTTTGGAGGGAATGATGCTAAAGCTGAAACTCCAGTACTTTGGCCACCTCATGAGAAGAGGTGATTCACTGGAAAAGACTCTGATGCTGGGAGGGATCGGGGGCAGGAGGAGAAGGGGACGACCGAGGATGAGATGGCTGAATGGCATCACTGACTCGATGGACGTGAGTCTGAGTGAACTCCGGGAGTTGGTGATGGACAGGGAGGCCTGGCGTGCTGCGATTCATGGGGTCGCAAAGAGTCAGACACAACTGAGTGACTGAACTGAACTGAGCTGAACTGAAACCTTAACAGTTTCTTGCTTTGGACAAAGTTATAGACTCTGCAGAATCTGATGGTTTTTCAGTGACTCTTGACCACTTGTTCATTAGTTGGAACAAATATTTTATATGATTTCTCCCCCAATACTATCACTTAAAGAGAGGGTGGCAGCAGAAACTACATTTCATCAGGCTGCAGAAAATGGTGAGAATGGGTTGCTGTCATTTGCAATTCCCTTGAGTACAAAAGGAAGGCAAGTATGAAAAGATATTAAGTTTAACAAATGACAAATGATTTTAAGAAAGTAATGCATCTTAATCTTCAAATTTTCCTTGAATTGAGGAAAGGCAAGTTACTCTAATTACAAAGTCAGGAGTGTAAGTGCCTGAGTAGACATTTAGAATGGTAGGTGCTGAGCTTCTGAATGCTTGATGGAGAGTATGTGTGAGCACTTAAAACAGGCTTTGGTACTACAATGCATTCAAGGTCAAACAAGCCTCAAGTTGCAGAGCTAAGTGCAAATTCTGTAAAACTCTAAAGATCTTGCTTTTGCCTTGAGACTCAAGCTCAGCAATATTCATTCTCTATCATGATGTTTCTTAATATATGAAATAACTATCCATGATAAGAATTATATATGCAAATGATAAAATAAAAGCCAATTGCTTTCTTTTTCACTGACTTAATCTTACAGTCTTTATCTCTGATACATTTTTAATAAGTTCAGTAAATTTTGCTATACTAGATTTTAGTTTTGTTTCCAGAAAGTCTGCATCACAAGTTACTTGGTATGTCTTTTGACATGGTAAATAAAGAGCTCTCTCGCAAGAGCCAGATAATCTGAGTTCAAATTATGACTCCATCAGTCACTGTACCATGACTTTGGGCAACATTTTTTAATTTTTTTCCATCAGTAAATCAGGGTGAAAATAATGGCCACTTCATAAAGATTCTGTGTTAAGTAAAATCAATTATCTGAAAGGTATAATGTACTTCCTGGCCCCTAGTAAACACTATTGGAGAAGGCAAAGGCAACCCACTCCAGTACTCTTGCCTGGAAAATCCCATGGACGGAGGAGCCTGGTAGGCTGCAGTCCATGGGGTCATGAAGACTTGGACATGACTGAGCGACTTCACTTTCTCTTTTCACTTTCTTGCACTGGAGAAGGAAAAGGCAACCCACTCCAGTGTCCTTGCCTGGAGAATTCCAGGGACAGCGGAGCCTAGTGGGCTGCCATCTCTGGGGTCGCACAGAGTCGGCCACAACTGAAGTGACTTAGCAGCAGCAGCAGCAGCAGTAAGCACTATTAAATGGAAAATGTTATACTTACAGTAATCAAGGTGTACTAGACACTCTATTAATCCACAGAGATTTAGAATGAATAAAATATAATCCTGACTGCAATGAACTCACTGTTTAGTAGGTGTTAATTCTAACACAGAAGTTTACACAAGGGATAGTGATTAATATAGCAGAGTTGCCAGTAATATTTAAGGAAATTAGCAATGAGTTTATTAAAGAGCTGGAATCTGATCTGAGTTTTAAAGGATAAATAGAAGACTAACAAGACAAGAAGATAAGTATTCTGGGAGGTAGGAAAAATACGTGCAAAGGCAAAGTTGTTTTCAAAGAACATGTACTGAAATTCTGCTCAAGAAGTCAAGTATAAGATGCAAAGATGAGAGCTAAGGCTAAACAGAAAAGTAGGATCCAAGTATTAGGTAGTATGAGCATTTTGATTAGAAAGTTGGAGTGAATTTGTATTTAAAAGGTTTCCTTGTAAGAGACAAGATCCCTTTAAGGTTAATGAAAATTAATTACAGGAAAGAGTAACAGTGAAATTAAGACAGCTTAATGTCATGAAAATAAATAATCACAATAATTGAGCTAGAACCAGCTTCTGAAGTTTTACATGTTCATCTTATTTTCAGTTGAAAAAAGCTTATTCACAGAGTGTGGCTTCTAGGAAAGTTATTGAAACAAAATCTAAAAATAAGGACCAAACTGAATTAACAAACCAGGTGGTGTGGAGGAGTGATTTAGACATTTCTCGACCATCAAACATGAATTAATCTATATATATATATCATTATTGTTAATAAGTAGAAAAAAGGGACAGGATGTTAAGGGTTCATTTAACAAATATAAAAGATGTATTTAAGCATTCTAGATAAATGCAAAACCAAGGGAGATATAGACTGAATTAGATCAAAATCTTTTTTTGGGAATTCCAGGAGGAAAGGATATAAAATTAAAAGTTCAAAATAAAATTTGTTTTGAAAGAAAAGCATTCAGTAAAGTTATTGAAAATATAATAAAATTATAGTCAGTAGCATCTTTAAAATAACAGAATTGGTTTTCATGAACAGAATAAAATATTTGAAAATATTTGATCTGACTTTATCTACCAGCTAAATAAAATTTATACAGTAATTCTACTAAAACAGCTCAGTTTCCTAAAGTTGCATTAAACTAGACCCTTGTTAAGTTTTCACATTCTCTCAGCCATTCAAGGACTAAGTCTTGTGAAAATACTTCAATGCTATAAGAAACTCTCTTAGAAATATTAGACAAATAGTGTATGCTCTTAATACACACACGAAAAAATTATCATATGCATTATTATGAATGTTTTTTAAAAAGCACGAGTCATTTTGAGATATCAAAGATGCCAATACATTTTAAGACTACATATATAAAATCCTTCATTGGTCAGAAATTTAGAAAGAATTTTCTAAAAAAAAAGATGCATTCATGAATAAATTGCCTGAAAAACATGTATGACAGGTTCATTTACTTGTTAATTTTCACTTGCGCATTTATACATTATTTGTTTATTTTACTCTTCGTCCAGAAATGAACACTAAGATATTTTGTCAGGCTTGGTCAGAAGTTTATAAAACTTAAAGGATTTTGCTTTTGAAGATGATTAAGTCTGAAAAAGAAAGAGAATGTAGATAAAATGTTGTTTCACCTTGAGGGCACCAACAGTGTTCATCCTAACCAGTACATCTCATTATCAGGGAAGTGGCAGGGTTTAAATGGGCATAAGCCTTCTGTCAGTATTTTGACTCTGTTATAGTTGCTTGCAACATACAGGTTGTATGATTTGGGGCAAATTAATTGACCTCTCTGCTCTCATGGCTATCTTAAAAAAAAAAGGAAATAAAAAATTATTTCAGCCAGAAGGTTCTCATAACAACCTTTTCTTATAAGAATCAAATAAGTTCATATTTTAAAGCACTTAGAACAACATCAAGAATACAGTCAGCACTATATAACTGTTAGCTATTATTATTGATTTAAAAATTACTTTTTTTGCTTCATATTATCATTTCCCCCAACCTCTACACACATGCATGTACACACACACACACACACACACACACACACACAGACAACACAGGAAGCAGGAAAAACACAGGCAAAAGCAAAGAGACGAGACATTTTCAGACACAATGTGATTTGATTATGCAAGAGAATGAAGCATAAGAAGGGAGATGGTGGGAACTGGCACAAGACAAGAAACTGGGATACAGATAATGCTTGTAAGAACAGCTATAGTTCTCAACACTCATTGACCTTGCTTCACTTCCCCAGAAAGACAACCCTAACTTATACCTTTGTTTCAAAAGCATTCATGAAGAACCCACTTGAGTGTGTGAGTCAGAAGCTAGGTGACATAGCACATTCCATAATAAATAGAAAGCGATAATAGTTTTCAAGGATTTTAACCTATCAAAGCATGTATAAGTAATAGAATACTAATCCTTTCAATAAAATGTGATTAATGCCATAATAGGGTTATAAAATCATCCCACTATTTACTAATTATCCCACCATTCAGAGGAAGAAGAAAAAGAGATCACATCTAAATGAACAGACACGGGGGCATTTTTAAGGAGGGAGTGGCATTTAAGGATATACACAAAAGAAAGGTTGGATTTCCGTGTCTGGAAGTGTAGTTTATAACATCTTTCCATGATTTCAGTGAAACAGCACAAGCTCCTTTCTTCAGCAAAATAAAGGCATATAATCTACAAGTATGCAATTTCCAGTAGAATTTGGTTGGGATTGTTTCTACAGCTCAGGTTATCTTTCTCAAAATCTTCTTTAAGAGCCACCTTTTAATTAAAATGAGAATTTGATTGAAATGTCTTCTAGCTTCCTGACATCTGAAGCCTATGCCAAATGTGAAGTCAGCTTGCAGGAAGCTCTGATCTTTCTTGGGCAGGGACAGCGAAGTCTTCAGTTCAGTTCAGTTCAGTCGCTCAGTTGTGTCCGATTCTTTGAGACCCCATGAATCGCTTACATCCCATGAAATATTTACCCCTATGTTTTGAAAAAATTAAGATTAAATCACTCAATACAATTCAAAAAATACCTGAAACAATATGTCAGATACGTAGATTTGTATTGATAATATCTCTGCGATTCTTATTATTAAAATTGCACATCATGGTGTATGAATTTAAAATGTTATTCATAAATAAAAATGAAAAGCAAATGTTTACCAAAAAGCTCTTCAGTTTGACTTGATTGATGTAAAATTTTCAGTATAAAAGATGCTAACCAGCAGATAAGGTCATTTTCTAGGCCAAACATACATTATTCAAGAGAACAGCACTGGCAGACCATAGTGACCTCAAGAAAGCTTGAAAGTGCAGCCTTGCATACTGCATTCCTAATATAGAAGCAGAGAAAAAGTAGCCGTGATGCTTGATTCTAGAGATGTATTTTCCTTAACCTTTGATGCTCTGCTTGATATTATGGGCTCCATTCTCTAGCAACCTCATTTTTCACAGCTTCTTTTGCTCTGAAAACCTTCAGATAACAAGATATAAAACATTTTAAAAGCCGAGAAAGGCAGTTGTGCAGTTCTGAGGCTGAAACTCAGCAGAAATTTGGGGAATGCAACATGATGTAGTAGGAAAAATACCAGATTTTAAGGACAGAACTGAGTTCCACCTCAGGTCTGCCATTTAAAGGTAGTGTGCAGCCTTTGCAGGTCACCTGACCTCACTAAGTTGTTTTAGTTGCTAAGTCATGTCTGACTCTTTGCCATCCATGGACTATAGATCACCAGACTGCTCTGTCCACAGAATTTCCCAGGCAGGGATACAGGAGTGAGTTGCCATTTCCTTCTCCAGGGGATCTTCCTGACCCAGGGATCAAACCAGACCCAGGGATTGCAGGCAGATTCTTTACCATTGAGCCACCTGGGAAACCCTGACTTCGCTAAACATTACGATTAAAGTGTCTGACAAGATCTTCTCTGAGTTTGGGGGATGGTTGAATTTGGTAAGATATTTGGAATGTCTAGCATATCCATTCATGCACCCTAGAGACTCAGTAATGTTGCAACTTTTTATGGAAATACAGATATAGAAATCACAAGTATGGAAGTAATTTTAGAAAATGCTAAAAAATGCCCTAATTACCAAACTTTATCTTCACTTTTTGATTCTCACTCTGTTTCATTGATCTTTGTTGATCCCCCATTTCCTTCTATAAGATTTCATCTTTAAGAACTTTCCCTTGTTTCTCATTCTATATCTCAGTTATTTCTGTCCCTTTTGTTTGCTCTTTTCTTTATGGAATATCATTAAATATTATTTATGATGGTATTCGTGAGAGTTCCATCCTTATCTTCTCTATTTTACCGAATGACTTAATTTGTTCTTATGGATCAACTTGGACTTTTTGTCAATGGCTCTAAAATTTTAGCTCCCATGATTTATATATTATTTGCAAACATCTAAGTTGTCTTCTAGTTGGTATATAAAATCAAAATCATTATCCTTCCTGCCAAACCTAAGCCTCTGTAGCAGTCAACCAAAGTGAAACCTCAGATATTTATTTTTTCCACTTCTTCACCCACAATATTCAATTCATTACCATGTTCTGCTGATTCTATTTTCTAAATATCTCAGTTTACCTCTTACCATTCTCGCTGCTGCCACTCGAGTCATAATCCTCATCTGTCATCTATTCTATCAGGAAATTGTATCAATTTATCTCCAAATATTTAATCCCTTTTTTCTTCACTCTCTAGTACAGAAGCCCCTCGTCACATGTGACCATTGAGCACTCAAAAATAAATACACACACCTAGATTTTGAGAACACAATGTGGAGAGGAAAATATAAAATATCAATTAATAATATTTATATTGATTGCATATCAAAATTATAATATTTGGGACATATTGGGTTAAATAAAACAAAATTCGCTTTATCTGTTTCTTTCTCCTTTAAAAAAATTTAAGTACATATGTGGCTTGCATTCTATTTTTATTAGATAGCACTGTCTTACCCACTTATCCATTTTCTTGTCAGAGTCATCTTTCTCTGATACAAATTGGACTGTGTCATTCCTTGCCTTAATCCTCCTGAATAGGTTTGCAGTATCTTTGAAGCAAGGCTGCCTTATTGTGCAATTTTCTAATACAATGAGTATGGTGCTCCTTTCAGCTTTATCTGTAAAACAAGCTTAAATTCTCCACCGTGGCTTAAGGGTACTCTCAACTTTTTTCACCATCTTTATCCCACATTACAACCTGTCCCAACACTGAACCCTGACCACTTTAACCACACTTGACTACTTCAATTTCCAAACAATCTATTCACTTTTATGACCTTATACCATTTAATATCTTGTTTCCAAGACTTGGAAATGCCCTTGTCTAAGAAATCACTGACTAATTTTCAAGGTGCAATTGAGAACTTAACTCTCTGGAAAGATTTTTCCTCAAACCTCTTCCCAAAAAGAGCTGATTGCTTTCTTTTGTTCTTAGTAACACTTAGCACATGACTGTATTTTGTCCGTATTACTTGGAAGAATTCGTTTATATTGATGTCCCATATTAGCATACCAAATGGTTCTAATGAGACTATGATGTATTTGCTAAGCCCACATTTTTTTCTTCCACTTGCATTTTCTCTCCAGTAGTGTAATCCCTCTTCTTTAAAAGAAGACAAAGACTCAAATGGGTCCAGAGAAGATACTGGGATTTTCACTTCAGTTGGAAAGCTAAATTCTTTGGAAGATAGAAAAATATTGTTAGTTTTCATCTACTAATATAGATGATGGCTCCCATTTTTTAGAAAATTATAATCTTACTGATATAAAAGTAAGACATGCATTGGAAATACTATTAAAATTATAAAAGTATCTTTAATTAAAGTAGGGATAATATTTTTAAACCACTGGCTTCCACAATATCCTAAACTAGATAATATCTTGGAGAGTTTCTCTCTCCCAAGGACAGTAGGAAATAACCAGTCAGAACTGCTCGACCTTGTTTCTGGCATGCTGAGACATAAATAAAAATAAGATGCATTAATGAGTAAAAGAGGAATACAAACTGTCTTTAAATAGTTTCTAGACTCCAGGTCATATGGTTTATAAGGAAACAACTAATCCACTATATTTGCCTTTTAGTTTAAGACTGGAAGGATACAAACAAGCATTACCTTCAGCAGAGTGCCTGACTAAATGAGAATGGTTCAATCAGGACATACAGCTGTTAGTTACTTAAGGATAAGTTGGATTCTCTCACATTCCTATAAGCTATTAGGCCCACATCCTTCTGGTCTAGTGCTAATTTTTAAAGGGTTTATTGGATGATGAAAAAGGCACTGCAAGACTAAATTATATTAGATTTCTTGCACTAAGTAAGGAACTCTAACTGGGGTTAAAGATAATGATTTAAAATTCTACCATGTGCAAATATATGTTTTATTGAACATTAGAACATATTGAACATATTGAACAAATGTTATTCTATTAATTATAAAAAATTAATAACGTTTAACCGGTGCTTTTTGTATGTCAGATATTATGCTGGGAATTCTATGTGTATTATTTCACATGATTATCTTCATGACTTCATGAAATATACAGATATTGATTAGAATTCTTGGACACAAGCAATAAAAACTACAGTTGACTCTTGAACAACCCTGGGGTTAGGGCTACTGATCCCTGGGAGTGAAAAATGCATGTGTAATTTTAATAGTTGCCTCTTCCTATCTGGAGTTCTTCATCTGTGGATTCAAACAAACACAGATCACAAAGTACTGCGTATTTACTGAAAAAAAAAAAAAAAAAGCCAGCACAGTTCAAGGGTCAACTGCACGTTTACTTAATTAAGCAAAAAGAAACTTAATAAAGATGTTTTTCTTTTCATCCATTCAGGTGTGAGGCAGGACATCCCCCCTGCACAGTGGCAATCACTTCCCTAAGTGAGAGCAGGATCTGATTCCAAGTTGCTGGAGCAGAAAGCCCTGAAGGTCCAGCCCTGGTTGGTTCTATTCCCTCTAAGTGTGTGTTTTTCCCTCTTCCAGCACCAGCATGCTTGCCCCACAGAGGGGCAGTGCTGAAGCAAGTGGTGCCCATGTAGGCTCTTAACTTTGGTCTCCTGCCAACTGAGGTCCAATGTGCTATCTATCCAGGTGTCTGCAGCTTTCCAAGTGTGCAAGAGCCCTTGTTCCTCACAGCCAGTCACTCTGCTGTGAGTGGACTCACTCTGTGAGTCCTCCAGACTCTGCTGTCCCACCCTGTTGTGGAATCACTCCACAGGGCAAGCAGGGCCCACATGGACTCTCGATGAGTAGTTAGGAGTGAGCTATGGTGAAAGTAGCTTGCTGTTAGAGATCTTGACTGCTTCAGAGGCACTTCTTGGGTAAAGTCCAACAATAGCATCCACCGGAATACCCATTCCACCCCAGGACCCAGTCACCTCTGTGTCTCACAGTCAAGTCTTTTGCCCTGTTGTGGCCAGTCCAGATCCAGTGATGAGGAGTGAGTGGGGCCAAAGTGCTCAGGCTGGTGTGTGCAGTGACACAGTCGTGAAAATCCCAGGGGCTACTACATCAGACCTCTCCCTGCCCCACCTTGGGGCCAAGCCTGCAAACGTATGCTCCTCATGAGTGGAACCCACTCTTCCCACAGTCCCTCTGTTAGCCCCAGTGATTCTCCTACCCGTCAATGGGGTCTACCTTTCATGAGCAAGCCTTTCATGAGCAGGAACCCAGGACTGGGATGTCCAATCGGTGGCTTAAACGGCTTTCTCCCCAGGGAGCAGGTCTTCCTGTGTAGTCTCCATTTTCCTCTGAATTACCCCCACCATGGGACACAGGTCCTGACCCAATTGCTTTTCTTCCATTCCTTTCTAGTTGTGTGTGTATCTTACAGTCTTGGTGGTACAGGAGTCCTTCTGCCAGTTTCCAGTTAATTTTCAAAGAGAATTGTTCTACAGGGAGATGGATTTTTGATGTGTTCATGGGGGGAGGTCAGCTCCATATTCTCTTACTCAGCCATCTTGATCCAAGGCCCCCTCAGTGGCTTTTCTGATTCCACCAAGCAACAGCAACAATAAAAAATTATGGCTGAGTTTTTAAAAAGTTGGGATGATAATCAGAAGGCTTTTGGAGGCTCACAAAGACATTGGAAGTTGGAATAAGTGACTTGAGAATGGACAGGAACTAAGACATCTCCATATTGTTAACTAGCAGGGAACTCTTTCCCTCCTTGGTGGTGATGCCTTCATCTGAAGCACTTACTCTTTTGTTGACATGGAACCTCTGTATCTTCAACACCTCCTTCATGACTGTTGAAATCTCTGCTTAATTCTTTACCTTCTCAGCAAATCCTTTCTACTGTGTTTCTCGGGTCCTTGCTCATGCATGAGTAGCTAAGAAGTTAACTTTGAAGATATATTACAAAAGAAGTATCTGTCTTGTTTTTCTCCAATTTCTCCCTTTTATGACATTTGCCAACTTTGCAGGATCCCGTTGACCAAGTTAGATTCAGACACTCCTTAGAAGGACCTCTTGGCTGCCTTTCACTCCAAAATCATTTCAAGAAAATCATGTACTTTCTAGAAATTTTTGAAACAATTACAGGTTTCACTGTTAATGTATTTAGAAGATTCAGAACTTCAGATATGATTTAATTTGCTTTTGTTTAAAATCATGAACTCTGTGAAGTACTGTGGATTAAGATATAATCCAGATATATATAACAATACTTAAAATCTTTCAGTGCTAAACATGTAGTATATTTAATTGTATGCTAAGACTGTAAAAGTGGAATCAAAGTGTCAGGCCCTGTTTATAAAATTACAACTTGCTAGAGGTTCCAGGACTTTGGAGAACAGGAATAGAAAAGTTTACAAAGTAAGAGAATCCAGTGGGGTGATTTCAAAAATTTGTAGGATGTGAAGGATCATAGACCTGTTTGATCTTTTAATAAAGCCATGGTTTTCTCTTCAGAAAAGTCCTTGAAATACAAATGGAGGCCTTTTTTGAGCCCAGGTCCCAACTCTTGAAGGCCTTCTGATAATTCCTGGTTAATAAATTATTCTAATGGAACAAGTTAATGTATGATTTTAAAATGAATGGGACTTGAGATACATACTGTGGAGTAGTCCACGCATGTAAGAAAGTACCTAACATGGTAGGGGGTGTAGCTTTTCAACTGTGCTCTGAAAGAATATAAAAAGTGTACATTCCTTTCTCTATAATTTAAGAAGTCTGCAATAAAGGGTATAGCACTGAGCACTGCTGGAACCCAAAATAGAAAATCTTAAGCTAATCATATAGAATATGACAGCTGTCTTCCCTGGTGGCTCAGAAGTTAAAGCGTCTGCCTGCAATGCGGGAGACCTGGGTTTGATCCCTGGGTTGGGAAGATCCCCTGGAGAAGGAAATGGCAACCCACTCCAGTATTCTTGCCTGGAGAATCCCATGGACGGAGGAGCCTGGTGGGCTACAGTCCACGGGGTCGCAAAGAGTCGGACACGACTGAGCGACTTCACTTTCACTTTCATGACACTTAGAATCCTGGCTGCTTTGGCCAAATTGCAGCAAGTTTCAGAATTGAAACCTTTTATCTTATTTTGCCTGCCTCAAAAATAGGCAAATGTTTAAGGGGAAATGGAGGCAACTGTGAGGCTTATCTCAAACTCCTAACCCTTATTCTAGGAACCTAGCTCCTTAGGTCTGACTGCCTTGATTGTTCTCTGATGCTTCAGTTTGTCCAGATTTCAAAGATAGTATTTTCAGGGAAATTAGTGTATAGGAAAGTACCCAGTTAGAATGAAAGGTGAAGACCTTCCAGTAGTTGGGTTTTATTTAGAGGTCTTGAAAAAAAAGTAAATAATTCAGACTTTCTAATTGGGGTTACACTATGGATGATAGAATCTTTCACCAAATAGCAGATATGGGCAGAAGAAACAGCTTAGAAAGGAAGTATGGAAAAGGTGTTAAATAATAACTATAGCTCAGAATTTGGTTCCTTTCTCTGGCAGCAAGGTAAGTCACTCACGTGGGTCACACACACACACACACACTCTCTCTCCCTCTCTCTCTCTCTCTCACACACACACACGCACACACACTCACAATCTGAAGCAAACATAATACACTTTCTGTGTACCCTCCCAATGTTGCTATGACAAGTACAGAGTTTTCTACCACTGCACACTTACTTCAGACATTGTCAGAAAAATGGAAATATTCTATTCAGCCAAATTGTGAAGGCAAAGAATTTCATATTTTTCTGCCTAGAATAAAATTGTAATTCCGTGGTTCTTCTAGAATGAACTTTTATGTGCATTGGTTCACAGTAATGCAATAGGTTATATTCTGAGAGAAAGAGTGGAACAAGGGAAAAACACCATATTTGATGGCTTATCTATGTTATTTGTTCTTGCCAGTCTCAGTTTAATCAACTTTATTTGGCAGAAGAGAAATTCTAAAGCTCATAGAGCCTGGAAACAAAGATTTTTGAGCCTCTTTTCCATTGTCTGATTCATGACCTTGTCTTTATTTTGCTAACTAGACAATAAATTTTAAAATATTGTGCTTTCTTCAAAACTCAGGCTGCTTCCTCAGGTTATCTGTAGTCTTCCCAACTTAAATATTATCTTTTTTCACCAGAAATCTAAACAAAAACTGAGTGAATTTGGAAAGATTTTATGTATTAAATTTGTCACATACTGAAGAAAGTTCACAAAGGTCTAGGGGGCAAAAATCTTTTCAAATGGATAACTGTTCCAAAGGTCATAAGATATATTCATTGCCTTTAAACTAATCAGATTGAAAAGCTTGATTCAGCAAATGCAGTTTACTTACTACAAACCACATTTGACCTCATCCATGTTTAGAGATGATTTCCATTACTTGTGACATTAGTATGATTCTTCTATAATTTTTCACTGATGTTAAGAGGGCAAACATTCAACCCTGGAGATGATCTATTGTACATCTCTTTACAATCATTAGGAAATGCATAAAATTCCTGAGTGCTTTATAGTAGAATGTACTTACCTTTAAACTTGCTTTTGTAAATGGGAGTATTTCTTTTTCTTAGTATCTAATGAGTGTACTTTCCAAACCTGGAGACAGACACCATTGTGAATGTCAGAAGTAAAGAGAATATGTTTCTTAATTTAATTTATGTTATAATTTTAAACAAAAGTCACACAGTGTATATCCTGTGTGGAAACCTGAAGTCCACTTAATCCAATAGTTATCCATCAAAACTAATTTTTTTCAACACTGCTGCTGCTACTGCTAAATCGCTTCAGTCATGTCCGACTCTGTGCTACCCCATAGACAGAAGCCCACCAGGCTCCCCCGTCCCTGGGATTTTCCAGGCAAGAACACTGGAGTGGGTTGCCATTTCCTTCTCCAATGCATGAATGTGAAAAGTGAAAGTGAATTCGCTCAGTTGTGTCCGACTCTTCACGACCCCATGGACTGCAGCCTACCAGGCTCCTCCATCCATGGAATTTTCCAGGCAAGAGTACTGGAGTGGGATGCCATTCAACACTACATGGATCTAATTTATCTAAAAGATGTGATTAGAAGCAGATTTAAAGATAAAGGGGGGTGAGTAAATGAAATTTGTTTTAGTGTGTGTGTGTGTGTGTGTGTGTGTGTGTGTGTGTGTATGCTTTAGCTATGTTATTTTATCTCAGTTCAAAGTCCAACATATTACACAAGCTGTGGAAAGTGTATAATATTGTCAACTTAAAAAATTGCACAACGTGAAAGTTGCAGGTTAAGCTTTATCTGGGGTTAAATGAGGACTTCAGCCTGGAAGACAGCAACTGAGAAGCTGCTCAAAGAAATAGTGGGGGAAGGTCAATATATATGTGGTTTTGATGAAGGCAGAGTTCATACAATCAAGTGCTTTTTTTTTTTTTGGCAGAAGATTTTTGCTAGTCATGAGGAATAGACCACCATGAAGGAAATTAGTGTTTTCTTAGACATGAGGAGATGCAAGAATTGGGCTCATAAAATCAGTTCCTGAAAATATTTATCTATCTGAAGTCCTGTGCTGCCAAGTTTTTTTTAGAGCACAAAGTGCCTCATTTCTGCTCTCCAGCCTGAACTCCCTTCAGGGGGTATTGAAGGTCAGCAGCTACAGCAACACAGGTTATTTAATCCTTGTAGAGGTAGATAGCAAGTGCCCATGGTAACTGCCAGTTTGTAGTGGACAGTATATTAGGAGAATACAAATCATGCAAGATGCTTGGCCGGCTCACACTGATCCCCTCTTCTCTACAAACAGCCAGATAATTCCAGAGAACCATCACTGTTAGCACAAGTTTCTTTGCCTCTTGTACAGTGAGGTCAAACAGACCAAGACATCAGAGTTTGGAGCAGAGAAAGGTTTATTGCAGGACCCTGCTAGGAGGTAGCTGCCTATTGCCCTAAAAAGCCCCAAGCTCCCCATAGGGTTGCAGCAAAGCATTTTTAAAAGCCAGGGAAGGGAGGGGGGTTTAAGGTATGTGATCAGCTTGTGCAGGAGTCTCTGATTGGGTTATGGTGAGGTACCAGGGTGCTATCACAGGGGTTAACAATTCTCAGGCTCCATTGGGCCCTTGGGGGTATATGCTCATGGTTATCAAGTAGTTAGCTTTGTCCGTGTAGCGATGGGGGTAGGAGGTTCACATCCGTAAAACAACTCAGGAGATGTGTAACAGATACTGTTAGGTACTTAAGAACAGAGCTAAAGCAGAAAATACAGGAGAAAGCCTGTCCTGGGAAGGCCCTGTAGGATCCTGCTCAGTTTCACCACTCTGCCCTAGAAATCCACAGATACTTGTTAGATTCAGGCCAAGCTGATACACCACTCCCTTGGTAATGTAAACTTCAAGGGACCTGAAACTGACCTAAAGTCACTGACACAAAGTCTCCTGCACTCAAGGAAGAAAAAGCCCCTGAAATCCTACTATTCTAGTATGAAAGGAACCCTAAGACTTAGTTATTATCTGTTCCCTTAATTCCATTAGCTACTCCAATATATTTCCAGTAAATTGTTTACTCCAAAGCTTTATGTGCAGCCAGAAGCAATTCAACTCTGAAACTGATACAAGTATCGCAGGATGTTTTCTTCTTCACCTACTATCATGTTGTTGTTGTTGTTGTTGTTGTTGTTTAGTCACTCAGTTGTGTCTGACTCCTTTATGACCCCATAGACTGTGGCCCACCAGGCTCCTCTGCCCATGGGATTTCCCAGGCAAGAATACTGGAGTGGGTTGCCCTTTCCTCCTCCAGGGGATCTTCCCAACCCAAGGATTGAACCCAAGCCTCCTGCATTTTTAGGTGGATTCTTTACCACTGAGCCTCCTGGGAAGCACCTACTCTTATTCATGTGATTAAAAACCAAAAATTCAACCTAGTAAATTTTAAGATCCAATTGGCTTTATTCAACAATTCACAAATGGGGCAGCATCCCATCTAGGAACTAGAAGGACCCTCCAAGGAGCTGTACAAAATGAAGAGCTTTTATAAGAGGGCTTATGTCAAGGAAGACATTAACAAAAGGAAACAAGAAGAGATTATTTGTTTAGGTCAGGACATCTTCTTCAGCAGAGGGATGGGGAAAGAACAGCATGGGGTTCCTATGCCCATTGCCTCTCCTTCCTCTAGGGAGTAGAGAGGACAAAATACTCCACAGGACAGATTACCTCACTGGTGCAGACCAGAAAATTCCAAACTGGTCCATTAAGATTACATTTCTGGTGGTGATTGAAACTGCAATTAAGTTGCTGCTGCTAAGTCGCTTCAGTCGTGTCCAACTCTGTGCGACCCCAGAGACGGCAGCCCACCAGGCTCCCCCATCCCTGGAATTCTCCAGGCAAGAATACTGGAGTGGGTTGCCATTTCCTTCTCCAATGCATGAAAGTGAAAGTGAAAGTGAAGTTGCTCAGTCGTATCCGACTCTTAGCGACCCCCATGGACTGCAGCCCGCCAGGCTCCTCCATCCATTGGATTTTCCAGGCCAGAGTACTGGAGTGGGGTGTCATTGCAATTAAGCTAGGTGTATCAAATCTATGCTTGGTAACATGAGCTTTAACACAGGTGACATCATCTTGGGACTATGGTTTCTCTTTTTAACAATTCTTCCTATTTGATCAGACTCGCAGCCTAACTGAGAGATACGATCAAAATTTAAGTCATTAGTGTCACTCTCAGCTATGACTTTGCAGTTTTGTTGATTTTTGATGTGTTATCCATACGTCATGATGTTTCTGCTAAATTTCCATGACATTCACAGGTTTTAGTTCTACTGTCTTTGCTTCTTTTCCCATGTTCCAGATCTTTTCGCTGCTGGTCAGCAGCTGTGAACATGCACTTAAGCTTTTGAGAGGATACAGTGCTCTAAAGGATTATCGTGATTACAGTAAGCAGGACTTTGGGAAGTAAAAAAAAAAATGTTTTTCTACTTTTCTAGGTTCTTCTGGCTAGTCTAAGAATTAAATTGATACAAGACACATTAGAGGAAATCCAACAAAGTTTAATAAACTGTATACTTGGGAGAGACTCAGGAAAACTGAGTATCTCACTAAAATGGCAAAAAAACTTCACCTTATATACCAACTTCAGGTAAAGACTAAAGAGGATGTTGGGGGTAGCAGTTTGGGACTTCTGATGGGAGGAAGACAATTCACATGGAGATACAAAAGCAAATGTTTGGTAAACAAATATTTGCTAGGCCATATAGAGAAAAGGGGACACAGAGAGGAATTTTAGCAAACTAACTGTGCTAGGTTTCTTCCTGTCTACAGTGCCTAGTATTTGTTCTACTATAGTTTCCTAGGGTGAATGGGCCCTCTTTATCCTTTTAAGCAGTTAATGGGAAGATCAAAGGGTCTTCCTGAGTCTTTTGGATTGTGATTGTTTTCAACTCAAAACAATCTACATGTCAAAAAGAAACATTTTGCGGTAGCAAATTTTGCTCACCTACAAGTAATTCCCAGAGTTTGAAATATCTTTCTAGTTGCTACATGGGATGCTGCCTGATTCATGAATCATTGAATAAAGACTATTAGACCTTCAAATTTATTTGATTTTTTTAACACCTGCATCACTCAGTTATAGAGAAGCAGGATAATATAGTAATGAAAGGTAGAGGTTTCTGTGATCTAAGATTCAGATCCAGGGGCCAAATGAAAAAGGGAAAGACAGCAGCGGAAGACTAACTGTTAGAGTCTGGGGCTGATAACGCACTGGAATTTCCACAGAAGGTTGCTTATTATGGCTGTCTCTTAAAAAGCGAGGTATTTGTGTCCAAACATAGGCCTATTTTTAAAGAATATAGAGTCTAAAATTCTTACTCTTTTTTCATGCAATTGTTGCAGGGAGGAAGCCAATTCTGACTCCATGTTGGAGACTGTATCTTTGACTTGCTTTCATCATTATAATCATACTCAGTGGCTTGCCTGGAGGACCCTGCCCCTCTGCTTGACTGTAAACTGAAGTGCCTTTGTTCAGCTCATGGAGAGATAGTTTGTCCCTGCCCTGTGAATAGAAGAGACTAATACACCCCTTCTGAAGCATGATAATTCCCTTGGGGATGTTTTGCAAGACTGAAGACCCTTTCACTTTACTTCCCCACTGCATCTCCCTCTCTATCCTGCCTTTTGACTTTAGTTCCTCAGCACTTCTTTCTCTCTGATCTATAAAAGGACCTGGCATCCAGACCCCAATAAGATGGTTATTTTGAGGTACTAGCCTGCCTTCTTCTCAGTCTGCCAGCTCTCAGATTAAAGTCTCTTCCTTGCCTCAACACCTTGTCTCTCAGATTCATTGGCCTGTCACGTGGCAAGCACAGCAAGCTTGGACTTGGTAACACAATGACATTGAAAGAGAAAATAATGTTGTTTTTGTACTGAATGGAAATTAAACCTGTGAATTATTGAACATTAAGTGATATTATATGTGTCTTGCCTACTTAAGTTCCTTCATTTTCTTAAAGAAAATAGAGATAAATATGTTTGAAAGAATTTATATACTGAGTTCATAACATGATGAAATTATGCCAAATAACAGAAAGAATTCCTTAATTAAAATATTAATAAAAGGAAAAATGGCCAATGAAACTAGACTAGTGCCTAACATAAATGTTTTATAAAAAGAAAAATTATTTTAAAACTTAAAAATGTTTTCATTTAATGAAATAGAGACTCGTAAAATAAAAGATTTATTGTTTCACTTTACATTCTATGTTAAAACCTAGGATAAAACACTTCTTAGGCATTATCAATAAAATATCATCATTTAATGCATTAAAAAAGTGTCAAGTTGGCTATGTTGTATAAGTTTTAAGTTACTGCAAATTAACATTTTTATATTAAAATAATGAGCATGTATATAAAAGTATTACTCCTAGTATGATAGAATTTAAATTCATTGGAAAGACAGATGTATCAGTTCAGTTCAGTTCAGTCGCTCAGTCAGGTCTGACTCTTTGGGACCCCATGAATCGCAGCACACCAAGACTCCCTGTCCATCACCAGCTCCTGGAGCTTACTCAAACTCATGTCCATCGAGTCGGTGATGCCATCCAACCATCTCATCCTCTGTCATCCCCCTCTCCTCCTGCCCCCAATCCCTCCCAGCATCAGAGTCTTTTCCAATGTGTCAACTCTTCTCATGAGGTGGCCAAAGTACTGGAGTTTCAGCTTTAGCCTCAGTCTTTCCAATCAACACCCAGGACTGGTCTCCTTTAGAATGGACTAGTTGGATCTCCTTGCAGTCCAAGGGACTCTCAAGAGTCTTCTCCAACACCACAGTTCAAAAGCATCAATTCTTCGGCACTCAGCTTTCTTCACAGTCCAACTTTCACATCCACACATGACTAATGGAAAAACCATAGCCTTGACTAGACAGACCTTTGGTGGCAAAGAAATGCCTCTGCTTTTTCATATGCTATCTAGGTTGGTCATAACTTTCCTTTCAAGGAGTAAGTGTCTTTTAATTTCATGGCTACAATCACCATCTGCAGTGATCTTGGAGCCCAGAAAAATAAAATCTGACACTGCTTCCACTGTTTCCCCATCTACTTCCCATGAAGTGATGGGACCAGATGCCATGATCTTCGTTTTCTGAATGTTGAACTTTAAACCAACCTTTCACTCTGCTCTTTCACTTTCATCAAGAGGCTCTTTAGTTCCTCTTCACTTTCTGCCATAAGGGTGGTGTCATCTGCATATCTGAGGTTATTGATATTTCTCCCGGCAATCTTGATTCCAGTTTGTGTTTCTTCCATCCCAGCGTTTCTCATGATGTACTCTGCATATAAGTTAAATAAGCAGGGTAACAATATACAGCCTTGACGTACTCCTTTTCCTATTTGGAACCAGTCTGTTGTTCCATGTCCAGTTCTAACTGTTGCTTCCTGACTTGCATATAGGTTTCTCAAGAGGCAGGTCACGTGGTCTGGTATTCCCATCTCTTTCAGAATTTTCCACAGATGTATACAAGTGGACAATTATTACAAAATAGTAAGAGTTATAATAGAGTTAAGTACAAGACGAAGAGAAAACAGTTCCTGAGTCTTTATTTTTAATTTTTAATTGCATATTGTATTGTTTTGTTTTTTCTTGAATATATATATATTTTTTTTTTCTTCAGGTCTAATTCCTGATCCTTTCATGAGAGTGAAGGAAGACCACAGAGAGAGTGAGACAGGAGCACTTGTTAGGTGGAGAGCACAATGTGGAAACATGAGAGAACATTTCATCTTTAAGGAACTAAAATAGTATGATGTTTCTGCAACTCAAAGCATCAAAGAAAATGCCTAAGGAAAAAACTGGGCAAGTAAGCAGGGACTAAATCACGAAGGAGTTGTACTGCCCAGGAATCAACATCATATCTTATAGTGAAAATGAACAGATTGAAGAATTTTGTAGTTCCATGATACTTGGAAAATACATCATTATTTACAATGTCCATTTAAAAAAATTCACAACCTAAAAGTTGAGAGTTATGAAATATTTATCACTTCAAGCTCAGGAGGCAGCAAGCATCTCAAGCAAACCTGAGAGAATTGCTCTGAGAAGATGAGGGAGAATTAGGATACATAGGAGTTTTGCAACCAAAGGCAGGTAGTAGGAACAAAAAATAACTGTTAATTAAAGTAAACTAGATCTCAAGGAATTTATGTTTTTCTGTGTATGGGAAAATGCAAATATCTGGGTTCATTGATGTCTTTTCTTTGATATGTACCTCAGCTATCTGGAGGACAGTATCCTGTGTTTTCACATCCTGAGTTTCCTCAGGGCTCACCATAGGGAGTGGACATAGTTTGATGGCTGCTAGATGGTAGATAGTCTTTCCTTCCTGAGTTACCTCAGGGGTAAATGGCTTACCTTTGAAAGGCTGCAGTTGCTGATGATGGTGATATCCTTTGTTTACTGATCAGTTCAGTTCAGTCGCTTAGTGATGCCCCACTCTTTCTGGCCCCATGAACTGCAGCACGCCAGGCTTCCCTGTCCATCACCAACTCCCAGAGCTTACTCAAACTCATGTCCATTGAGTCAGTGATGCCATCCAACCATCTCATCCTCTGTCATCCCCTTCTCCTCCTTCCTTCAATCTTTCCCAGCATCAGGGTCTTTTCCAAGGAGTCAGTTCTTCGCATCAGGTGGCCAAAGGATTGGAGTTTCAGCTTCAGCATCAGTCCTTCCAGTGAATATTCAGGGTTAATTTCCTCTAGGATGAACAGGTTGGATCTCCTTGCACTCCAAGGGACTCTCAAGAGTCTTCTCTAACACCACAGTTCAAAAGCATCAGTCCTTCGGCACTCAGCTTTCTTTATAGTCCAACTCTCACATCCATGCATGACTACTGGAAAAACCATAGCCTTGACTAGACAGACATTTGTTGGCAAAGAAATGCCTCTCCTTTTTAATATGCTGTCTAGGTTGGTCATAACTTTCCTTCCAAGGAGTAAGCATCTTTTAATTTCATGGCTGCAATCACCATCTGCAGTGATTTTGGAGCCCCCAAAAATAAAATCTGTCACTGTTTCCTCATCTATTTGCCAAGAAGTGTTGGGACCGTATGCCATGATCTTAGCTTCCTGAATATTTAAGCCAACTTTTTCACTCTCCTTTTTTACTTCCATCAAGAAGCTCTATAGTTCTTCTTCACTTTCTGCCATAAGGGTGGTGTCATCTGCATATCTAAGGTTACTGATATTTCTCCCAGCAATCTTGATTCCAGCTTGTGCTTCCAGCCCAGCGCTTCTCATGATGTACTCTGCATAGAAGTTAAGTAAGCAGGGTGACGATGTATAGTCTTGATGTATTCCTTTCCCAATTTGGAACCAGTCTGTTGATCTCTGCCCAGTTCTAACTGTTGCTTCCTGACCTGCATGCAGATTTCTCAAGACAGGGCAGGTGGTCTGGTATTCCCATCTCTTTCAGAATTTTCCACAGTTTGTTGTGATCCACACAGTCAAAGATTTTGGCATTGTCAATAAAGCAGAAATAGATGTTTTCTGGAACTCTCTTGCTTTTTTGATAATCCCTCGGATGTTGGCAATTTAATGTCTGGTTCCTCTGCCTTTTCTAAAACCAGCTTGAACATCTGGAATTTCACGGTTCACATATTACTGAAGCCTGCCTTTGAGAATTTTGAGCATTACTTTACTAGCATGTGAGATGAGTGCAATTATGTGGTAGTTTGAGCATTCTTTGGCATTTCCTTTCTTTGGGATTGGAATGAAAACTGACCTTTTCCAGTCCTGTGGCCACTGCTGAGTTTTCCAAATTTGCTGGGATATTGAGTGATGCACCTTCACAGCATCATATTTCAGGATTGGAAATAGCTCAAGTGGGATTCCATCACCTCCTCTAGTTTTGTTTGTAGAGATGCTTTCTAAGGCACACTTGACTTCACATTCCAGGATGTCTGGCTCTAGGTGAGTGATCACACCATCGTGATTATCTGGGTCATGAAGATCTTTTTTGTACAGTTCTTCTGTTTATTCCTGCCACCTCTTTTTAATATCTTCTGCTTCTGTTAGGTCCATTCCATTTCTGTCCTTTATTGTGCCCATCTTTGCATGAAATGTTCCCTTGGTATCTCTGATTTTCTTGAAGAGATCTCTAGTCTTTCACATTCTGTTGTTTCCTATTCTATTGTTTTTGTTTACTGATAAGGCAGGAAATATTCCATTTCTCAGTAGGAATATGGTTATGTAAGTCATTACTATTACATGATGTGATACTGTGATTTATAAGAATTGTGTATATTTGGTCGTTCAGTTTATCATAAGTTTCAAATAGCAGTAGATGAAGAAACAACAAAATAGTGGATCTTCCAGACCCAAGGATGGAACCCATGTCTCATATCTCCTGCGTTGGCAGGAGATTCCTTACCACTATCGCCACCTGGTGGCGCTATCAAAGCAGTAGACGAACGCAAAAAATGTCTGTAATGGTTTTATAGGACAAATGAGTTGTTTCTTTAAATCTATTTTAAGCCCACAATGACTTCTCCAAACAACAGGCATATTTTGTTGGAACTATTGCTATATTTTTTCTATAGATACTACACCAGATGTAAATGCTGTGATGGAAATTGTTACCAAACCAAACGTGGGCCTGGTCACTTGCATACAGTAAAGCCAATCTTCTGACACCAAGCTATAGTGAAGGAAAATACAACATTTATCATAAAGACACCAATACAAGGAGGAGGGCGGTCTAAACCCCAAACTCCCCAAAGCGTTTTTAAAGGCAAGTAAGGGAGGGGTGTACCAGGATATGTGATTGTTCCTGCACAATTCTCTGGTTGCTGGTGATCAATCTTTAGACACCCTCAGGTCTGGGGGCTATCTGCTCGTGATCATCAGGTAGTTAATTTCTTCCTTTTAGTGTTGGTGGTAAAGAATCTACCTGCAATGCAGAAGACCTGGGTTCATCCCTGGGTTGGTAAGATCCCCTGGAGGAGGGCATGGCAACCCACTCCAGTATTCCTGCCTGGAGAATTCCCATGGACAGAGGAGCCTGGTGGGCTATAGCCCATGGGGTCACAAAGAGTTGGACACGACTAAGCACACAAAGGCAAATTACTTTATCTAAATTTAGTATAATTAGAAAGGATCCTGAGTTAGGAATAAAGAGATATTAGTTTTAGAGCTCTTCCTGTTTTTATTCTCTAACTACCTATTAGCAGATTATGACTTAAAAACTAGCAAGAAAAGTGCTGATTAATGTAGTCTCTGTTCTCTTGATGAAACATCATATGAGTTTCGGAGAAAACAGTTCTGAGTGGCAGCAATTATATTTAAGATGTCATATTCTTATTTATGTTATTAACATTAACATTTTTATTAAGATCATAAAATATATGGATTTAAAAGTTTCCATTTGTATTTTAGTGTCTACACCATCTGTTTCCATGTATTTGTCACTTAATTTGAATGATAGTGATACATAAGTAAACTCCACTTTCTGGATCTCACAAAGCCATTTCCATGGTAAATTTTACACACACACACACACATACACACATACATGTAAATTGATATATTACTATTTATATTATTATATGTAATTGTTATATATTATATATACATATATATTATATATATATTATGCCTGGTTCACTTTGGAAAGGGAATATTTGGTGAATGAGGAATGAGATACAGAAGTTAGCTCATTAACAAAAGCATAATCTCTTGAACTATAAATAGCTATAAATTATGATACAGCTTTTTTGAGGGGTATATACATTTCAGTTTGGGAGGTATATTGAAGTATGTGTGTATATGTGTGCATGCTCAATAGCTCAGTCATGTCCAGCTCTTTGTGACTCCATGGACTGTGGCCTCCCAGGTTCCTCTGTCCATCAGATTTCCTAGGCAAGCATACTGAAGTAGGTTGCCATTTCTTTCTCCACGAGATCTTCCTGAACCAGGGATTGAACCCAAGTTTCCTGTGTCTCTTGCATTGGCAGGAGTATTCTTTACCACTGTACCACCTGGGAAGTTCCCACTGAAGTAGAATTGATTTATAATATTGTGTTTGTCTCAGGTATACGGACTTCCCTGGTGGCTCAGACGGTAAAGCATCTGTCTACAATGCGGGAGACCTGGGTTCGATCCTTGGGTCAGGAAGATCTGCTGGAGAAGGAAACGGCAATCCACTCCAGTGCTATTGCTTGGAAAATCCCATGGACAGAGGAGCCTGAGGTTACAGTCCATGGGGTCGCAAAGAGTCGGACATGACTAAGCGACTTCACTTTCACTTTCAGGTATATAGGACAGTGATTCAGTTACACACACACATACACACACACACACACCACACACTCACACATATATTTATTCCTTTTCAGATTGCTTCCCTTATGGTTATTATAAGGGAATATATATAATTATACTAAAAATATTGAGTATAATTCCCTGTGCTATATGGTAGGTCTTTGTTGATTATCTATTTTATATATAGTAGTGTGTGTATGTCCATCCCAACCTCCTAATTTATCCCTCCCTTCACCTCCTTATCCCTTCTTCCCCCTTAGTAACTGTAAGTTTGTTTTCTATGTCTGAGTCCTTTCTGACTTGTAAATAAATTTGTGTCTTTTTTTTTAGATTCCTTGTATAAATGATACCATGTGGTATTTATCTTTCTCTGTTTCACTCACTTCATTTACTCCTGAGGTCCATCCCTGTAAGAGCTAGCCGAATCCAAGAACACATTGTATCTTTCCATCTGTTTGCTGTCATCCTCAATTTCATCAATATCTTATATTAATATTTCTCAGACAACAGGTCTTTTGTCTCCTTAGCTAGGTTTAGTCCTAAGTATTTTATTCTTTTTAATGTGATAGTAAATGGGATTATTTCCTTAATTTCTCTTTCTGAGATCTCGTTATTAGTATATAGAAACTTAACAGATTTCTGTATATTAATTCTGTATCCAGCAACTTACTGAGTTCATTGATGAGCTTTTGTAGTTTTCTGGTAGTGTCTTTAGGATTTTCTATGTATAACATCATGTCATCAGCAGACAGTATCAGAATCAACATACTCTTTTAATATATTTGGAAAAATGACCAGCTGTTATTCACAGGAGAAAAAAATCCAGTAGTTTCTAAACAACTAAGAGTTTATATTTACATCATCCTCACCAAATAATCCTGAATGTTCTCCTGCATGTTGCTCTGGCCTTGGCATAAATTTAAGTCAGTTAAATAATAAAATTTTACAACATAATACCAAAAACATCAACATGAACTTAAATAAGATCTAATCTAGTGTACATAGAAATGAAAGGAAAAAATGGCTCCACTAAAAATAAAAAGTTAGACTTTATCAGCCAAATATAATAGATATGCACAATCTATGTCATACTCACCTCTTTTTCCGCTAGTTCTGTGGTCCTCAGAAAAGTCACTTTATTTGACTGACTTCTTCCTGATCCTCTGACCAATCACAATCAAAGGAAAGGATTCATTATCAATGACCCCTTATCCACAGAGAATATATTCCAAGACCTCCAGTGGTTGCCTAAAACTATGGACAATATTAAACCATTGAATAATGTTTTTCATATACAAACATACCTATGATAAATTTTAATTTGTAAATAAGACAAAATAAGAGACAAACACAATACCTGATAATAAAATATAAGTTATAAGAATACACTGTAATAAAAGTATATGAATATGGTCCCCCCTCTAAAAATATAGTTTTGTATATGTTTAATGTACCGCTCAACTCACACGCTAGTAAAGTAATGCTGAAAATTCTCCAAGCCAGGCTTCAGCAATATGTGAACCGTGAACTTCCTGATTTTAAGCTGGTTTTAGAAAAGGCAGAGGAACCAGAGATCAAATTGCCAACATCCGCTGGATCATGGAAAAAGCAAGAGAGTTCCAGAAAAACATCTATTTCTGCTTTATTGACTATGCCAAAGGCTTTGACAGTGTGGCTCACAATAAACTGTGGAAAATTCTGAAAGAGATGGGAATACCAGACCACCTGACCTGCCTCTTGAGAAACCTATATGCATGTCAGGAAGCAACAGTTAGAACTGGACATGGAAGAACAGGCTGGTTCCAAATAAGAAAAGGAGTACATCAAGGCTGTATATTGTCACCCTGCTTATTTAACTTATATGCAGAGTACATCATGAGAAACGCTGGGCTGGAAGAAGCACAAGCTGGAATCAAGATTGCTGGGAGAAATATCAATAACCTCAGATGTGCAGATGATACCACCCTTATGGCAGAAAGTGAAGAGGAACTAAAAAGCCTCTTGATGAAAGTGAAAGTGGAGAGTGAAAAAGTTGGCTTAAAGCTCAACATTCAGAAAACGAAGATCATGGTGTCCGGTCCCATCACTTCATGGGAAATAGATGGGGAAACAGTGGAAACAGTGTCAGAGTTTATTTTGGGGGGCTCCAAAATCACTGCAGATGGTGACTGCAGCCATGAAATTAAAAGACGCTTACTCCTTGGAAGAAAAGTTATGAGCAACCTAGATAGTATATTCAAAAGCAGAGACATTACTTTGCCAACTAAGGTCCGTCTAGTCAAGGCTATGGTTTTTCCAGTGGTCATGTATGGATGTGAGAGTTGGACTGTGAAGAAGGCTGAGTGCAGAAGAATTGATGCTTTTGAACTGTGGTGTTGGAGAAGACTCCTGAGAGTCCCTTGGGCTGCAAGGAGATCCAACCAGTCCATTCTGAAGGAGATCAGCCCTGGGATTTCTTTGGAAGGAATGATGTTAAAGCTGAAACTCCAGTACTTTGGCCACCTCATGCGAAGAGTTGACTCATTGGAAAAGACTTTGATTCTGGGAGGGATTGGAGGCAGGAGGAGAAGGGGACGACAGAGAATCAGATGGCTGGATGGCATCATGGACTCGATGGACGTGAGTCTGAGTGAACTCCGGGAGTTGATGATGGACAGGGAAGCCTGGCGTGCTGCGATTCATGGGGTCGCAAAGAGTCAGACACGACTGAGCGACTGAACTGAACTAACTGAATGCACCGAAGAATTAATGCTCTTGAACTGTAGTGTTGGAGAAGACTCTTGAGAGTCTCTTGGACGGCAAGGAGATCCAACCAATCCATCATAAAGGAAATCAGTACTGAATATTCATTGGAAAGACTGATGCTGAAACTGAAGCTCCAATATTTTGGCCACCTGATGCAAAGAACCAACTCATTGGCAAAGACCCTGATGCTGGGAAAGATTGAAGGCAGGAGGAGAAGGGGATGACAGAGGATGAGATGGTTGGATAACATCACCGACACAATGGACACGAGTTTGAGTAAGCTCAGGGAGTTGGTGATGGACAGGGAAGCCTGGAGTGCTGCATTCCATGGGGTCGCAAAGAGTTGGACACAACTGAGCAACTAAACTGAATGCCTTTTTCATCTTAACTAAGGATTCATCATGCATTGTGCCCATAACTTTTGTGGTCTGAGGTTCAGTACCAAAATAGCGTGAAGTTTTTCCTTCTTCACAAATCCACAGATAAAAGATTCATTCTTACCATAGATCTTAGCAACCTCAGCATAGTTTCTTTTCTTTCCTTATTAAGTCAAGAATTTTTACCTTTTTCATTCAGGAGCACATTACAGCTTCTCCTTGGCTACTCGAATTGCCAGCATCACTACCCTTGGGCTTTGGGGCCATTATTAAGTGAAATAAGCATTGTTTGAGTTGAGCACTATGATATAGCCACAGTCAATCTGACAACTGAAGTGGCTACTAAGTGACTAAGGGACAAGATATGCTAGACAAATGTATGATTCATGTCCTGAGAGGTATGGCTTGCCATTTCATCACAATACTCAG
Organism: Capra hircus; assembly: GCF_001704415.2. NCBI lineage: Eukaryota > Metazoa > Chordata > Mammalia > Artiodactyla > Bovidae > Capra > Capra hircus. Next base: position 27,874,699 of record NC_030821.1, on the reverse strand, counting down.
AACAATATGTGATTTAAAATGGTTAATTATTTCTGGAATGTTCCATTTAATATTTCCAAACGGCAATTAACCATGAATAGCTGAAACTGTAGAAGGTGAAACTCTGGTGGGGGCAGAGTGCTGTTGTAATCAAAAGTCATCATCTCCTTGCATGGGTACCCAGTGCTCATTTAACATGATGCCTCTGTGTTAAACCTCAGCAAATAATAAAGAGTCCTGCATTATTATTTCAGTTCTCTCTCCTCTTAGGCTGACATAAAAATCAGTGCATGCCTTATGGTGACTACTGCTGTAGAGTTTGCCCTGCCTGTGCTTAATCCCACGGCCAAGGTATCCCCTGTAGATATATTTCTGCTTGATATCTAGTATCTGTATCCTATTAAGTACATTGATAGAGTCTGATTTTCATCCTAGGGTTGATCAGTACGGCATCTTTATTTGTCAAGACAGTGTTTAAGGACTGAGCAATGTTCCTAATTCAAGTAATACCAGTGCCCAGATACCCATTAAATATGCCCCCTACCAGCCTGTCTCCCTAAATCCTTTCCTTCCTGTCTGCTTGACACAAATGGTGAGGAGAAAGAGTCTGACTGAAAATTGGCGTGATGGACCAAAATGAGTAACATAATGGAGGCTCGGATACTTTCAGTGAAGAATGAACAGTCTAAGCCAGACAGTCCAAGTTTATTCTAATATGGCCTGACTTCGCTATCCAAGAGATTAAGTTATGTAGGCAGAAACATCATTTACAAGCACAATTCCTGTAGCTAGGAGATCCAAGTCATATTTATAGAATGTGTGTCCAGGTCTGAGGATGAGACTAGTAGTAAGTAGCCAGATATCTTGGGAAATTCTTTTTAAAAGTTAGAGTCAGGATCTAGTCCCAAACAGAGATTTCCTCAGAAGGAACCAAGGATAAGAGACTTGGACACTAGGTTATTCAACCTGACTTGCATTAACAAAGGGCATCTGGGTTTAAATCTTCCCTGTGCATTAGAATGGAAGCAACACTGCTGAAATCTTACTAGTGAAAAATACATTTCTAATTACATCAGAAAAGACTTTCCCAACTGGTACTGAGTCTTTGATCTAGTATATTTGATACTTCCAATCTGATACTTCTAAGACTTTGAAACACATAGGCAACAAATGAATGTTAAGGATAAGAAGTACTACAGAGTTGGAGTAGGAAATGAGTACAGTTGAATGGAACTCGTGCCTAAAAAGGTGGGACTTAAACTGATAGCTGAAGGATAAATAGGAAAAGTACATTAGAGTGATCAGAATACTCTATGTAGGACATAGATAATAACTAAAGGCCTGGAGAAATTTTCCTCTTGTTTCTGGGAGATAGGAAGCACTTGTTGTTATGTCTCTGTCTTGCTTGTCTTTGTTTAGATGACATAAGCATTTAGATAAATAAGGGTTAACTAGTCTGTTATCCAAGAAATTTTAATGAAAGAGGTGGATTTATAAAAGATCAACTAATATTGTTAAACTATAAGTTGTCTACTATACATCAAATTGCAGTGAAAACTGAGAATTTTAAAAATACATTGATAAAAGGTAAAAATACATTTCTTTTGCTTGGATAATAAAGCTCAAAATTCACTTCTTCATTTGACTTTTTTATGATGTTGAAAGTTGAGAAAAGACAACGTGCAATGTGCAGCAAATTCAAGTGAGAAAATTGAAAAATGAAAAATCCTATTCATGTGCTAATTCCTAGGGCATATAAAAGAGTGGCATTAATGTCATATTTGGTCCCATTCTCTAATGGCCTAAACTAGAGATGAAGTCATCGTTTCTTATTTTCTCAAAAAATAAAAGTGTTACATAAGAGTCTGTAGTCCCAAAGTTAACATATTCTGACTTCATAATATAGTCAAACACCTTGAGGTTATTGATGACACATAGCTTCATAACCAATAAAGTATATAATGTATATTGCTCTCATGAAGATCAAGGTTACAGTTAGTAGGTTGCCTCTTTAGTAAGGTGCTCAAATGTTACTATAGCAACTCTTCAATGCAGATCTTCATGGGTGGTCCCTCATAGCTCCCAGATGGTTGCAGTTCATTTCAGTACAGTCATGTCCGACTCTTTGCAACCCCATGGACTGTAGCACACCAGGCCTCCCTGTCCATCACCAACTCCCAGAATTTACCCAAACTCATGTCCATTTTGTCGGTGATACCATTGAACCATCTCATCCTCTGTCATCCCCTTCTCCTCCCACCTTCAGTCTTTCCCAGCATCAGGGTCTTTTCAAATGAGTCCATTCTTCCCATCAGGTGACCAAAGTATTGGAGTTTCAGCTTCAGTATCAGTCCTTCCAATGAATATTCAGGACTGATTTCCTTTAGAATGGACTGATTGGATCTCCTTGCAGTCCAAGAGACCCTCAAGAGTCTTCTCCAACACCACAGTTCAAAAACATCAATTCTTCAGCATTTAGCTTTCCTTATAGTCCAGCTCTCATGTCCATACACAACTACTGGAAAAACCATAGCTTTGACTAGACAAACCTTGTTGGCAAAGTAATGTCTCTGTTTCTCATGATGTACTCTGCATATAAGTTAAACAAGCGGAGTGACAATATACAGCCTTGACGTACTCCTTTCCCTATTTGGAACCAGTCTGTTGTTCCATGTCCATGTGCTAACTGTTGCTTCTTGACCTGCACACTGATGGTTGCAGTAGGGAGGAAATAAAACAAATGGAAAAGCACTTGGGTCTCCTCAGTAGTCAGTATTACTCTTTTGCTAGATAATCACTAAGTTATCTGTAATGCACAAATTTATTCATCCACAGGTATGTGTTATGACTATTAGAATTATTTTTCCTCTAATGATGTGAATTACATAGCAACTCTACTAAATTAATCTCAGACAACTTGTTAATTATTTTTCCCATTCATCCAGCTTCCATAGAGAAATGAGATCTGATCAAACAATATGACATTAGAATTTTAACGACAAATGACAAATCCTAGAGTAGTAAAAAGAACTTGGATTCTACAACTATATGTATCTGAGTCTAAATCTTAGGTCTACAAATTGCCACATATATGATCCTGTACACGTCATTCAAATTATCTAGACCTCGGTCTTCTACCCTTTAGAATGGCAATAATAGTTTACGAGGATTTCATAAACTTGTGTGAAATACCTAGCATATTGGTTGGACTATAGTAAGAACATAACAAATTCTAGTTAATACTGTTATTATCAGAATGAATTTTCAAGGGGCACATTAGAAGCATCCATGCTTCAAAAAAGAGCAGGAAAGTTATATACTGTCTCATCCCCAGGGATATAATTTAGAAAAGAGTAAAACATTACTTCAGCCCAGCTGAAATCTGCACGTGTTGATAACTCTACAGGGCAGCCCTTGCTAACACTGAATCAATGTAAAAATTGTTCATGTCTATGTGTAAATACATATATTATGAAAATATATTTATTTGTGTGTATTTATATGCACATGACACATATATGTGTGTGTGTGCACATATGTATGTACAAAAGTATATACTGTTGACCCTTGAACAATGCAGAGATAAGAGTAATGACCACCACACAGTTGAAAATCTGCATATAGAGCTATGGCTCTCCCATATCCTTGTTTCACACCCCAGGATTCTACCAACCACAGATCTTGTAGTAGTGCAGTATGGGCTTATTGAAAAGAGTTTGCGTATAAGTGGACAAATGCAGTTCAAACCCCTGTTGTTCAAAGGCCTATTGCATATATATGTATATATGTGTGTATACATGTATTGATATATATTTTATTCATATGTAGATATGTACACACACTCCAGGTGATGTCAAGAGCCTTTCTAAGAACTCTCCAAGGTACTGACCACAGATTTACTCCATCCTCTGCTTGTCCCTCTTCTCTGTTATGACAGTGCAAGTCACTCAGTCGTGCCTGATTCTTTGCGATTCCATAGACTGTAGCCCAACAGTCTCCTCCTTCCATGGAATTCTCCAGGCAAGAATACTGGAGTGGGTTGCCATTCCTCCTCCAGGGTTCTCTGTTAGAAGACACCTAGTCAAATTAGCCCCAACACTAACACTACTCCAAGAGAAACTTCACTGCCAGCACATCTTTTGCCACAGATGTGATACCAAGATGTCAGAAAAAGACTGGAAACCTCTGGATGTGTCATCCTAAATATTTTGGAAAAAGTGAACACAAAAACATTCCTATCAAAATAGTCACAGATGGACTGGTATTCATATAAAGAAGAATTTATTTTTTACCCCAGAATTATATCACTTCCCTCTATTGTGGAAGTAATAAGACTATTAGTTAAAAATCCACTGGATCTCATTCAATAAAAAAGAAACATCTTTCCTTACTTCAGATTTATTTTTGATTAGTGATTAAATTTAAATGTTTTCATTTATTAAAAACCTCACTGAATCCATAAGGGTGACCTCATCCCTACATATATCATCAGGTAAAAATAAGCCTAAATTAAGTCCTTCACAAGAAGTGGATCTAGAAGTAAATGAAAAATATAGCCCAAATCATCCTACTCTGGAATAGCAAGTCGATTCAAGCACCTTCACAAATCAGACATTACAGTAGAAGACAGCGTTGTGAATGAAAAGGCAAGTTCTTACTGTACAAAAGACAAACCTTCACCCTTGTACAACTTTCAGCTTAGAAAGTGCTCTTAGAGAGTCTTGAATATGGCAAAACCTTACCAAATACCTGTGACTCAGTAGTCTAGCATTAGGATACCAGTCACCTGCTATCTTCCTAATGTATCTTCTCTACAAGAGTGAACTATAGTGTGTGTGTATGCTAAGTCACTTCAGTCGTGTCTGACTGTGCAACTCTATGGACCATAGCCTGACAGGCTCTTCTGTCCACGGAATTCTTCAGGCAAGAATACTGGAGTGGGTTGCCATGCCCTTATCCAGGGGACCTTCCCAAGCCAGGGACTGAATCCACGTCTTGTATGCCTCCTGCATTGTCAGGCAGTTTCTTTACCACTAGTGCCACTTGTAAATATTGAGTGCAACTTACTTTAGTTTTCCTTTTTCTGACTTTTAGCTTTGTTCTTAAAAGAAATATTGTTTCTAAATAGTTCCCCTGGTTTTAAAAGTTTATAAGACTATTTAAAAGTATCCAAAACTACTTGAAAGCCAATTTAAGTGAGATACATAGTAGAGCAAAGAATGCCTGCACATTTCTATTAAATAACAGTGGTGTTGAGGGCTTCCTTGAAGCTACCATCATACGCTTATTTACCATTTCCTAAAAATGCAATTCTGCAATGGAAAACCATGGGAAAATTCTTTAAAGCAGTATGGTGAACGGACTGTTGGTCCACATTAACTATTCAGCAAGTCCAAATGCTTTTATTTTTCCTGATACAGCTAAACTGCACTTATTTCCTGAGAGAATGCATGAGGTCAAATTCATTGTAGTAAATGGAACCTAAAATAAAAGCTCTATTATCAGAAGTCACAGCTCTACTTATTCATGCCATGGTTCAGGATACTACCAGCCCTCAAAAATGAAGCAGAAGGTAGATGATCACCTCTATAACATGAACATAAACTAAAATATACCCCATGGTATTGCAGAGTTACCAAATAGCAGTGATAAGAGCTACAGCAATACTATAAGGGAAGAGTCTGCAAAGATTTTCAAAAGCTGCTGCTGCTGCTGCTAAGTCACTTCAATCGTGTCCGACTCGGTGCAACCCCATAGACGGCAGCCCACCAGGCTCCCCCATCCCTGGGATTCTCCAGGCAAGAACACTGGAGTGGGTTGCCGTTTCCTTCTCCGATGCATGAAAGCAAAAAGTGAAAGTGAAGTCATTCAGTCGTGTCAGACTCCTCAACACCCCATGGACTGCAGCCTACCAGGCTCCTCCATCCATGGGGTTTTCCAGGCAAGAGTACTGGAGTGGGGTGCCATCCATTACCAACTCATGGGGATTTTGCTACCAAGTAGGAAGAATATCCTAGGGACCATAATGTAATTTAAAGATATGTTTTAAATAGATAAGAAATGTCATAAAAGATTCCATCTTGCAGCAATAGTACTAAGTTAGTTATACCTTCATATAACCTGCTAAGTAATGTCTGAGTGTTTGCAAAAGGAGCTGCCTTCTAGTGGCCTAGACAGAAATCCATCATGCTACACTTCTGAGTGACAGATCCCCAAGTATAGAAAATGGCATAAACCTCCACAGTGTCCTGATTCTATAAGCACATTAAGCCAAGAAGGCCAACAATATGGGCAATCTATTTTAAAAGTTCTAAAAGCATTCTAATCCCTGGGTTTAACTTAGTAAAAGGTGATACTTCACTTTGAAAAGCTCAGAAAAATAATCCAAATGTTATACATATGGAAGAAAAGTAATAGCAATAATAATGACCATTTTTCAGAATGGCTATTATCTGTCAGATACTTTACACACATTCTTTCAAAAATAGGTGTATTGTGCTCTCATACTACACATGAGAAAGATGAGTGTCAGAGAAAGTAAAGCAAATTGTGTAAGGTTGTTCAGTACCATGATCAAAGCTTGTTCTCTTATGCCAAAAGATTTCCACCACATTACACAATTGTTAGGAATGGCTTATAGTTATATTTAGAGCTTCCCTGGTGTCTCACACAGTAAAGAATCTGCTGGCAATGCAGGAGACCCAGGTTCAATCCCTGGGTGGGGAAAGTCCCCTAGAGAAGGAAACGGTTACCTACTCCAGTACTCTTGCCTGGAGAGGAACCTAGCAGTCTATAGTCCACGAGGTCTCAAGGAGTTGGACACGATCGAGCAATTAACATTTTCACTTTCATAGTTATATTTGGCCTTTACAAGAGAACTACAAATATGGAAGTAGTGGAAGGATGGAGGAAAAGGAAAGAATGAAATTAAAATTAAAAAAACAACCTTTGACTACTGTAAAGAAATTCTGTATATTTGTGTTTTAAGTCAATGCAAAGACAACTTAGATGTCTATCATGGGCTATAAAGTCTAATTGGGAAAAAAACAGCATAATCTAAAAGATGAACAGATATTTAGGTGATACAAGTGCAAAGATGTGACAACGATTTAAAAAATGACATATTTTGAGTCCTGTGTGCCATGTCCTGGTCAGGGGCACTTTATTAAAACTGGATTATTCCATTTCATTTATAAAAGTAACCCCATGGGCGAGGTATTAGCAATATGTCTTTTTTACAGATGAAGAAACTCAAGCAGGGGGACCTGAAAAATACTTGCAAAGGTTACATAGGCAGTTAGTAGCAGATAGAGGATTTGAAAACCAGGCAGTCTGATACAGACACTGCTCTAAACACACTAGGATTATAACCCATTTGTTCTGTTACTGTGATAGTTCCATTTGCTCAAGATTTAAAAGATGTTACTATATATAACAAGGTAAATAGCATTCAAAACAATGGCACCAACTATTTTCCGTCACAATAATCATTATGTTTCTTTTCACTTTATCAACAGATTTTCTCCTTGCTTTAGTACCTATCTATCTAGGCTTCCCAAGTGCCTCAGTGATAAAGAATCCACCTGCCAATGCAGGAGACACAGGAGACACAGATTTGATCCCTGGGTCAGAAAGATCCCCTGGAGGGGGAGATGACAACCCACTCCAGTATTCTTGCCTGGAAAATCCTATGGACAGAGGAGCCTGACAAGCTATGGTCGATAGGGTTGCAACAAGTTGACATGACTAAGCAACTCTGCGTGTGTGTGAGCGCACGCGCACGCACGTGCATGCACACACACGCACACACACACACACACACACACACACACACATCTATCTACCTACATCTGAGCATACCAAGAATATTTTAAAAACCAGGGAAATGGGAGTAATATTTTTTGAAGTTATATTGTATCTATTTTTTTCTTAGAATTAGTAATATTAGTAACTGCTTTAGAGCTACCAAAGTGCTTCCATTTATTAGGCCATTTCACAAATTTAGGAATTTGGACTTAGAATAGATAGGTGATTTACTCAATATCACACACTGAGATGAAAGATTTTCAGCCAAAGACTTCTTTCCTTGAAGCTTTTTCTAGTATAACATTATATTTTACCACAACTTATAGTCTTTTATAGACAGTAGGCATTTAAAATTTTGTTTAGTTAAATCACTTATATTAAAAAAGAGAAAGAAAAAGACATCTTTGTTTCTGATAGGCCTCTGTCTGATCTGTGGCCGAAGCATTTGCCACAGGGATATATTTAAATTGATCAAGATATTGAAATTCAGTCTTGGAAATAACCACTGGCTATTTCTCCTGGGGTACATGAAAGTATAGAGTCCTGTAAAAAGAAAAAAAAAAAAAAAAGAATGCTGACTTCATGGCTTCATTACTAGCCTTAGGAAGCAAGACCTAAAAAAAAAAAAATGTGGGGACTGATAAATGCTTTCTCCTTCCTGTTCACTGTTTGAATTCGAAACCAAATAGTTTACCATTTTCATGTAGGAATGTTAACAAGAAAAGTTCCTTTTAATTCAACAAGTTAGTAGTACAAGGTATAGCAAACCTTATTTCTGCAACCTTCTTTGAAGTGGCTGCCGCTGCTGCTAAGTCACTTCAGTCGTGTCCGACTCTGTGCGACTCCATAGACAGCAGCCCACCAGGCTCCGCCATCCCTGGGATTCTCCAGGCAAGAATACTGGAGTGGGTTGCCATTTCCTTCTCCAATGCATGAAAGTGAAAAGTGAAAGTGAAGTCGCTCAGTCGTGTCCGACTCCTAGCGACCCCATGGACTGCAGCCTACCAGGCTCCTCTGTCCATGGGATTTTCCAGGCAGGAGTACTGGAGTGGGGTGCCATTGCCTCTCCCTCTTTGAAGCAGAGTCAGTCACAAACTGCTCATGTGGTTCAAAACATGAGAAAGTGATAACAGTTCTATTTACATGCACTGCTGTTTTATACTCTTTTGAGGCAAAGGGTATAGTGGGGAGCTTGGGTATTCCTTATTACAGTCTGTTTTTTCACCAAATTTGGGCCGAACTTCAGTGATTTATTTGCAGCTAGCAATAGCTTCCATTTTTGCCGCACAGTTTGAAAATGGTAGACCAAGTGGGACTTCCAATGCATTCTCCTCATGGGAGAAAAGCAGCAGAGGACCTGCTACCCCTTGGAGAACAGCATCCTGGCAGCCTCACACTCTAGTCTGGATTAGACAAGGCTTTGACGGATTGCAAGACTTTACTCCTCTTTTCCTCCAAGCAGCACTTCTTGTGAAGAGAAAATGAGACTTGGGTATTAAAAAGTACTTTGAAAGTATATTTATAGCATACTACTGAACAACTTCAAAAGGAAACTAACTCCATTTATATTTTAAAAGCAGAAACTTGTTTAACAGAGTCAATTCAATGAATACAGAAACACCTGTCCTCTTCTCTTTGGTAAGACTTGGAACATATGATACATGTTTGTCTTTGATATATTTCATTTTGGCACAATAATCAGTTTTGTCATAACCTATAAACTCCATTTATGTTCTAGATATCTTTTCATTTTGATTTCCTTAGGTTTTATTTTTTCTTCAGTCTCAAAATTTTAATTGCATCATTTTCCACTGTTAGTAATGGATCAAGAAAACTGAAATGTACCTGATTAATTATCCCCCCAAATTTAACATTGCAGCAGATTATTATGACAAGAATTTAAAGTGAATATTTGTATCTTTGCCAAAGGAGAGGTTTTGTATAATAATATTTTATGCAGTTAACCCAATTTTACCTGGCCATGAAAACTCAGATAAATAAATCCCATCACATAGCTGGTATGAGGAAAAGCAAGTGTATGTAAGAAGGATATATGCCCTTCTTTTGGCTGCTCATTAGCTGAATCTCCTCCAGTGATCGCAAAGCCTTCCATATTATGAATGCCCTCATATCATAGAATCTGGAATGCCCCAAACATGTCTGAAGCTCCCATACATATAGTAAGCATGTGACCTAGGCTTCCCAGTCAAATGTACTCACCCAAACTCTGAAGCAAGAGATAGTGAAACAAAGAGTTGGTGGGGTGCCTGGAGGCAGTGATATTACCAGAAGTTGGGAGTGAGTGGTGGCACAGGCTTCCTGGACTACTAACAGGCTGCAGCTGATAACCCAACCGTTTCTGGTTCACCATCTCTATAACTGTTTCATACGTCAAGGCTGTATATTGTCACCCTGCTTATTTAACTTATATGCAGAGTACACCATGAGAAACGCTGGGCTGGAAGAAGCACAAGCTGGAATCAAGATTGCCGGGAGAAATATCAATAACCTCAGATATGCAGGTGACACCACCTTTATGGCAGAAAGTGAAAGAGGAGAGTGAAAAAGTTAGCTTAAAACTCAACATCAGAAAACTAATATCATGGCCTTCGGTGCCATCACTTCATGGCAAATAGATGGGGAAACAGTGGCTGACTTTATTTTTTATTTTGGGGGGCTCCAAAATCACTGCAGATGGTGATTGCTGCCATGAAATTAAAAGACGCATACTCATTGGAAGGAAAGTTATGACCAACTTAGACAGCATATTTAAAAGCAGAGACGTTACTTTGTCAACAAAGATCCATCTAGTCAAGGCTATGGTTTTTCCAATGGTCATATACAGACGTGAGAATTGGACAATAAAGAAAGCTGAGTGCCGAAGAATCGATGCTTTTGAACTGTGGTGTTGGAGAAGACTCTTGAGAGTCCCTTGGACTGCAAGGAGATCATCCAACCAGTCCATCCTAAAAGAGATCAGTCCTGGGTGTTCACTGGGAGGACTGATGTTGAAGCTGAAACTCCAATACTATGGCCACCTGATGCAAAAAGCTGACTTATTTGAAAAGATCCTGATGCTGGGAAAGATTGAGGGCAGGAGGAGAAGGGGACGACAGAGGATGAGATGTTGGATGGCATCACCGACTCGATGGACATGAGTCTGAGTAAGCTCCGGGAGGTGGTGATGGACAGGGAGGCCTGGTGTGCTGCAGTTCATGGGGTCGCAAATAGTCAGACATGACTGAGCGACTGAACTGACTGACATCCTCAGTCTAGGTCTCCATCCTTCCTGTTGATCCTGTAAGTACCAATATCCTCTTAATAACATTTATTTCTGCTTAAATCACCTAATTTTTTGTCTCTTTATTTTTTTCTTTATTTTTGAGAAACAACTCCAAATCAGAGAGACTCTTTATTTTTTTAACGTAGGAGCCTTGTCTGTGCACTTGAATACATCTGGTATTTTAACTTATAGAGGTTTAAAACACTAAACTAGGCACCAAATGTTGTAGATAATCACCCAGCATGACACTTCAAATATATCTAACATTGAGCATTTAGGAATAAAAAATAAAAGCCCCTTAATCATAGATATTATATATAAGAAAGAAAGCATTATCTTAGAAGTAACTAAACTCTAAGGGGCCTACATCAAAGTTAACTACAAAAGGCCACGTGACAAGATATTTCTTAAACGGAGGGTGTTAAAGAACATAGCTAAAGCAGGTTTGACTCTATAATTTACCTGATTTCTGATTGAATACTGCATCTTTAAGAAGATCTCAACTCTTATAATTTTAAAAATCATAATAAAGTTGAACTAGAAAAATATTACAGAAAAATAGATTTGGTAGAAGTTAAAAAGAATCTCTTTGGGAGAAAACAGTATCATTTCTATGAAAGTAATTTTGAAACAAAATATTAGATAAATAAGGATGGGCATTACTGAGTAATAATATGTTGATATAGAAAACATAATATATTCTTACAAACAAGGAGCCAGTAGTCACTCCTACAAAAGGAAAAAAATATCTATAAAAGTATCATTGAATTCATTCTCTGATGTTTGGGGAAAGTTTCATCCTCCAAAGTTATTATTCTGAGCATGCTATTTTTAACTCACTGAATATTTTCTAAATGTATTGCATTTAACCAAACAAATATAAACCAATGAGCTTTTTACATGGTCAAAAAGATTTCTTCTGTATTCAGTTTGATTTCACATTGGAATGCTCGTGTGTGCATACTAAGTCACTTCAGTCAAATCCAACTCTTTGCGACCCCATGGACTGTGTAGCCCACCAGGCTTCTCTGTCCATGGAATTCTCCAGGCAAGAATATTGGAGTGGGTTGCCATGCCCTCCTCCAGGAGATCTTCCCAACCCATAAATCAAACCCGCATCTCCTACATCTCATCTCCTGCATTGAGAGGCAGGTTCTTTACCACAGGCGCCACTTGGGAAGCCCATACAATGCTCACTTGAAAAGAATAGTCTCTAAGGTAAGGATGTAATGATTTTCTAGTGTGAAAGCACACAGCTAGAAATCAATGATCAATGATGTCCAAATAAAAAATGATAGGTTTCTTTTTTCAAAAGAGAAGCCCAAGTTATTTAAGGATTTTTACTTATCTACTTTTCTTCTAGATGATTTTATATGAAGGTGAAGCCTAAGCTATTCATGTTATATAAAATGTTTTCAGTGGATATTTCCATTTACTGCTCTCAGCCTTTGTATACCCAGGATGAGACATCTGTATTAAAATTTTAAAAATTAATACTTTAGGCACTGCCAAATTCACAAATATGTGGGATTCTTCTAATAAAATATTTGAGGAAAATCAGTCTTGAGGGAACTTACTTAAAGTTTAGTCCCTGCAAATATGCATTTCTTTAAAAGGATGAGAGAGACTGGAAAATGAAGAGTTCAGCATTGATCATTGCACATTAGCAGGGAGCTTCATGTTTCTAACTGCCTTAGATAATGCTTATTTGCGAGGGTGCACTCCAGAGAATTCTGGGACACACTCCTCTTTCCTGCTCCTGGACAGTTACAGGGGGAAGAGGTTTGGACTCTCATCTCCATCAGCTGAATTCTCCATAAATATCATTGGCTATTTTAGGTACAGAAAGAAACAATTCTGTAGTGGTGGTGGAAGGGTGTAAAGATGAAAGAGGTAAGGAAGGGTGGACTGCTAACCTCAAGCTACTCTCCTGGCCATCTCCTGGTTATGTGGCTCGGAAGCATCCAATCACAAAGGATAAATTTGGACCTAACTTTAGAAAGTGATTTAACAAAATAAACAAAAACATAAAATAGCTTCTACTCTTCAAATTAGTTTCTACATAGCATTTTTGATATGATAAATTTAAAGCACTAAAGTAAATTAGCATTTAGTGTTAGCATTGCCATCTGTAAATGAAATGGTTTAGAAACACTACAGTTTTCTTATATAACTAATGTGGCAAATCCTCAAGATAACATTCCTTGTTCACAGCTCTTGAGAGAAATAACAAAATCCCTTGCTAAACATCCTTATTAGAAATAATCACATCTTTTGCTAAATCCCCCTGATCCTTGTAAAGGAAAACTAGTATTTAGAAATACAATCTCATAATGTTACTTGACCAAGAAACATGTATAGCATATCCACAGTGACTGTTCCCGAGTTGTTCTATTTACCGAGTATTTATTTTGTGTTGCTGTGTTAGTTGAGATCAGTTCTTAAATGAAATACTTAAATTACAAAGCATGATGTAAATTACTTCTCTTTCAGAGAGGAAATATATCTTGCATATCATTGGGGATTTTTAGAGTCTTACATCTTTTCACTAGAAAATCTCATACCTGTGAATCTCTGTCAAAAATTTCAAGGCTGACACACTGACAGCTTACAAAATCGTGTACATATGTATCCATTTTCTCTATAAGAAGAATGTGTTTCTCTTTTATAGCCGTGATTCAATAATAAGGGCTATATAATTTGCCACATCAAACCTCTTCAGGATCGCACAAGCTCTGGTTATTTCCTTAAAACAAGATGTTTCATAGATGAACAGTGCTCTCCTGTGATGGAAGAAAGGAACTGCTTGTATCATAAAACAGGTAATTACTATCTTTTTATGGCCAGTGTTTCACCTCCTGTTTTCCTATAGTTATTAGTAGGATTATCTCCTGTAGATATTATGCCCATTATCCCTCTGAGGAAGCCTTTCCTTTCCAAAGTGAACATGTTATTATACTAATTATTTTATTCACATAATTGTAACTGAAGTTCTTCCAGCTCATTTTTACCCTTGTTTGAATCTTAGTAGAAAAGAGAGTGTGTGGAAAGCGTAAATCTTCTTGGAACTGATCACATATATTTATGTTGGCAAATTGGAGGGTACGTTATTTGCAAAATACGCCCCATCTAAGACAATATGCTTGTGTAAAATTAGAACCTTAAATTCTTCACTTTGGACAGCCTTGTCTTTTATCAAAAAGTAAGAAAGATTTATGTCATAGCTTCAGGAAAAGAGCTTCTGAGGGTATTTGCCATTTTGAATGCCCACAATTTACAAAGCATCAAATAGCACTTATTCTCAAACAATTCCTATTTCTATTAAGAAATAGAGGTTTAGGTTTCTGCCAATGGTGTTTTGTATTCATGAAAGGAGTTTCCTGAGGATTCTGTGAAACCACCATAATTTCCACTGACACATTTATCTAACAGTTGATGTCATTTTGGTGAGAAAAGGAGAGCAGCTAGGAAACTTGTTCCCTGTGATCACTGATTCAGAACACATGGCAAATAAGTCTGTCAGAGGAGCCTTCTTTGGGGAGAGTAAGCCCAGTTGCTACATAATCAGACTCTGCCACCTAGATTAAAGTCTTACAGGAAAAGGCAAAATGGGTGCCTCTCTTAAAATGGTAGACATGTGTCTGTCACATAAAATATAGTGCTGGGTTTCTCATATCTAAATTAATATATAGGTTGGTAATGTATATTTGGATTATATATGGATAATATACATATATGAGGGCTTCCCAGGTGGTGCAGGGTAAAGAACCTGCTTCCATTGCAGGAGACACAGGAGACATGGGTTTGATCCCTGGGTCAGGAAGATTCCCCTGGATTAGGAAATGTCAACCCACTCCAGTATTCTTGCCTGAAAAATTGCATGGACAGAGGAGCCTGGAGGGCTACACTTCACAGGGTCACAGAGTCACCTGAGTGACTTAGCATGTGTGTACACACGTGTGCGCGCACACACACACACACACTATATATATATATATATATACACATATATAAGTATGTTATGATATACATATTCATTGTGGTGGAGTTGGTATATGCCAGCTGTGATTGAAAACATTTGGGCCCTTCTCACCACAGCTGATCACAATCACAGCTGGCAGACATTAGAGGGACCACTTGGCACACACCTACCCAAGCCGCCACTGATAGTCTCAACAGCAGTGAAACAAGGAGTCAACTCCCCTGAGAGAAGAAATCAGACCCCGGGGAAAAAAGCAATTGTAGGGTGGCTTACGGGAATTTGATGTGTGTACTCAAGTGCAGATCATGTTACCTGAGCAAAGAGAACACCAGCATCTGGGAAAGAGCTTAACAGATACACAAATAATAACCAATTAAATCAATGCCATTGAAACATTTTGGTACCTGGGATTTGTAGGCAGAGAAGTTGAATACCTTGTCTATGTTTTACTGTACACAAAACTGCAAGGTGGTAACATCTCTGGAATCTGCAGTTATGGTAAAATTAGGAATGAAGATATCAGAGGAAGTGGGGCAAGTGCAACTCAGAAAAGAAAATTAGTCATTTTCAGGCAATAAGAATTTTTCTTCAAGTAGTGAAAACAAAACAAATTGAAACAAAACCTGGAAAATGCTTTCCGAAAAATAAAAATTCATCCAATCAACCCTGTTTATGGTGAATAACTTCACATCTAATCCTTCCTACAGTCTGGAGAAATAAAAACCCACCCCTCTACCGCAACATCTATCCACTCCAAGTTGCTTTGTATTAACCACTGACATGTGTAATAATGCAGTGATTATTGACAATGTGACTCCTTGGCAGTGCAGAGACGAGAACATGACCAAGCCATCAAAGTCCTTCTCTAAAATTTAGGACTGCAACTGATAAAAAGATGACATGGGGACCTCAGAAACTTGACTGCTGTTCCACTGCCATCAGGAACTGAAGACAGACTAGCTAATCTGGAGAAACATAAGGACAAATCAAAGAGAAAAGAAGGGAGCAGTTGTTCAAAATGTGCTTAGATGAAATAAAGGTAATCTTGATGCATTTAAATTATTAGTTTTTGGTGTCCACCTATATCCTACCTGAGGTTTGAACACAACATCCCTCTTTTCATAAAGCCCCCATTTTTGCATAAACTAATGAAAACAGATTTATCACATTTGCAACCAAAATTTCTAATATACTGGTGAAGAATCCCAATGGTATGCTAGTTAAGAATATGCTACTTAACATATAGTCCTATGCATGAAAATGAAAATCACTCAGTCATGTCTAACTCTTTGTGACTCCAAGAACTATACAGTCCTTGGAATTCTCTAGGCCAAAATGCTAGAGTAGGTAGCCTTCCCTTTCTCCAAGGGATTCCCAACCCAGGGATCGAACCCAGGTCCCCCACATTGCAGGTGGATACTTTACCAGCTGAGCCACAAGGGAAGCCCAAGAATACTGGAGTGAGTAGCCTATCTCTCCTCCAGCATATCTTCCCAATCCAAGAATGGAATCAGGCTCTCCCGCACTGCAGGCAGATTCTTTACCAACTGAGCTATCAGGGAAGCCCATACTTCTATGTATAACTCCATTAAATTAGTGTCTTAGTGTGTGTATATATATATATATATATATACACACACTAAATTATATTATGTATTATATATATGTCATTCCATTATATTTTCACTCTCATGAAAAATAATTCCTTTTCACTCTCACTTCAGGAATTATTGATGTGAAAAAAGTAGTTCCAAATGGCAACTCAAGTCAAGAGTCAGATACCTAGAATGAAGCAAGCAACCTAGAATAAGCAGCAAACCTATGACAATTTTGCATAAAATATACACATTCAAAATTATTCACTCATCAGTTCAGTTCAGTTCAGTTCAGTCACTCCATCATGTCCAACTCTTTGAAACTCCATGGACAGCAGCATGGCAGGCCTCCCTGTCCATCACCAGCTCCCAGAGCTTACTCAAACTCATGTCCATTTAATCGGTGATACTATCTAGCCATCTCAGCCTCTATCATCCTCTTCTCCTCCTGCCTTCAATCTTTCCCAGCATCAGGGTCTTTTCAAATGAGTCAGCTCTTCACATCAGGTGCCCAAAGTATTGGAGTTTCAGCCTCAGCATCAGTCCTTCCAATGAACACCCAGGACTGACCTCCTTGAAGATGGACTGGATGGATCTCCTTTGCAGTCCAAGGGACTCTCAAGAGTCTTCTCCAACACCAGAGTTTAAAAGCATCAATTCTTCAGCACTTAGCTTTCTTTATTCACTCATACATATTATGTATATAAATAAAACTTAATTTACTTCTGAAGTATGTTCTAGCAAATATCTGTATGTTTGTAAGAGTTATTTAGCAATGCACTAGTTGTCCTTAAACTTCCAAGAGTCATTCATCAACCCGTGCCATGTTCCTTTACCCGAGGACCACCTCAGAAGTTCACCAAGGACAAGCTTATTTGGAAATTTTATAGATTTTTCATCCTTTTACACAGACACAACACTCATGGTAGGGTAGGATCCAGAGAGCAGTGCTGCACATTAAGGAACCTTTGTGAGTATGTGTGCATGTGTGCACCCATACATTTGCACATGGCTGTGTGCGCTTCTCTGAATGGAGCACTAAGCACCCAAGTTGAATAGTTACAGTTCTCAAAATGTCATAGTAGTTGTACATTCATATTTCACACATTTAGGATAGAAAAATTACAGGCTAATGACAAGGCTACCATTACAATAAAATGTGGACAATAGCCTCCTGGAGGAAAAAAAATCAACTTGTCTTATGCATCTTTAGATAGGGTAGTAAGATGGTATGACAACCTGGAAAAAGAAGAGGATTAAGAGAAAAATAGTAGCTGAGTTTAGTCCAGGTTCTTTCTCTAATATCTGTGTGAACTTGGGTTCACTAAACTTATCTGAGCCTTGGTGTCTATACCCTTAAAGTGGATAAAATAATAACCACCATTTAGAACATTTTTAATGATTAAGTTTATTCCATTATTCATTTAGCAACAATTAAGGAGTTTCCTTTCTTGTCAGACATATAGATACTTAATCCACAAATGGTGGAAGGAAAGAGAGGAGAAAAGGAAAGAAGGAAAGGGAGGAAAGGAGGGAGATGAATTACTTGGTCTGGATTTTATGTTAGATTTATATCAAACAAAAATCATTGCCTGACTAAAGCCTAGAACTGGCTCAGTCAGTAAAGAATCCTCCTACTGTGCAGGAGACCCAGGTTCAGTCCCTGCACTGGGAAGATCTACTGGAGAAGGAAATAGTAACCCACTCCAGTATTCTTGCCTGGAAAATCCTATGGACAGAAAAGCCTTGTGGGCTACAGTCTATGGGATCGCAAGCATCAGACATGACTTAGCAACTAAACCACCACCAGAGATCACTTGATAAAACAAGGAAGGCTATGCACTAAAATAGTCTAATTTGCCACATGAGAATGTTTTAAAGCCTTTGCTTCATATTAAAATCAAAGGCAAAATGAAAGCACTGTACATTTTGCCTTGTTTGATGTAAAAGCAGGATCCTGGAGAAACACAACTCAAAAATTCAGTCAAAGAAATAAAGGGTAATGGGTTGTAATTAACTTGGATTAGCAAGATGATTACCTCTCTGTGCCACATTCCTTGTTTCAAGAACCCTTGTCAGCAAAACGTTTGTGATGCTGACAAATCCATTGTTTTTATTCTCCTCCTTATTCCAGAAGAGAGTAAGAAAAGACAAGAACTTAGTTTCAGGTATGCAAGATATATAGTTCTAGAGATCTGCTATATAGCATGTTGCCTACAGTTAACGATATAGTATCGAGTATTTTAGAATGTTAAGAGGGTATTAGCAGACACACACCACTATATAAAAATAGATAAATAAGGTGGTACTGTATAGCACAGGAAACTATCTTCAATATCTTGTAATAAACAATAATGGAAACAAATCTGAAAAAGAATACGTATATTATAGCACATGGAACTCTGCTCAGTGTTATGTGGCAGCCTGGATGAAAGGGGAGTTGGGGGGAGAATGGATATATGAATATATATGACTGAGTCTCTTTGCTGTTTACCTGAAACTATCACAACATTGTTAATCGGCTATACCCCCGTACAAAATTAAAAGCTTTTTAAAATTTATATATATGTATAACTGAATCACTTTTCTGTATACCTGAAACTAACACAACACTGTAAATCAACTATACTTCAATTTTAAAAAGTTAGAATAAGGCTTTAGGCAAACATGCTTAATGTTTAAATAAATCGTTAAGAGGAGCGATCTCATGTTAACATGTTCCTACCACAACATGCACTCACTCACAAAGACACAGGAATATTTTGGAGGTTACAGATATGCCAAGTACCTAGATTGTGGTGACGGTGTCACGGTGTATGCATAAACACATCCCCGATGTGTGTGTCCAAACACAGCATGATGCACACAGGCGCACCTCATCTTACTGAACTCTGCTATGTTGCACTACGTAGATATTGTTTTTTTTACAAATTGAAGATCTGTGTCAACCTGCATCGAGCACATCTGCTGGTGCCATTGTCCCAACAGCATTTGCTCACTTCACGACTCTGTGCCACATTTTAATCTTTCTCACAAGAACTCAAGCTCTTGACTTTGATGATACTACTACACTGAAGGCTCAGATGCTGCTTAGCATTTTTTAGCAATAAAGTGTTTTTTAATTAAGGCAGGTGCATTTTTTAGGCATAGTATTATTGTACAGTTAATAGACTATAGGATAGTTTAAACATAACTTTTGTATTCACTGGAAAACTGAAAAATTTGTACAACTTCTTTTATGGCAGTACTTATTTCAGGCGTCTAGAACCAATCCCATACTATCTCCAAGATAGGCCTGTACATTAGATGTATACTACTTTTTTGTATATCAATTATACTTCCATAGAGCTAAAGAAAAAAGTCAATAAAATATCTGAAAAAGAAAAAATAGAGATTAACAGAATGTGTTTCTATAGAAATGAATCGCTCTTCCTACACTTCCATATTGCTCAACAAATGTTTGTAGAATAGGATGTGCATTATGGAAAGGGCTGAGAATACAGATTTGAAGAAGCCATTTTCTCCCAACAAGAATTGCTTGGACAGTCTATTAGAAAGACAGATCAGTAAACAACGGATATGATGATCTGTGATGCTCTATTAGAATGAGCCAAATTTGATAGACCCATAAAGATGGAAGTGATTGGGTTTATGAGAAGGGGTACATGGAAAACCTCACAAAGTACATTCAAGCTGATGCTTGAAGTAGGAGGAGAAAAGATGGTATACTCATAACTTACAAACATCCTGGTTTTTTTTTAAGAAAGAGTTTATAGCTCACTGGAATCCTTTAGAAAACTACAGTCCTCCCTTGGTATCCACTGGGGATCAGTTCCAGGACTGCCCACTCCCTAGGATACTAAAATCTACATATGCTCAAATCCCTTGTATAAAATTGTGTAGTACAGTCAGCTGTACCTGCAGGTTCTAGATCCATCCATGGTTGGTTCAATCTACAGATGGGTAACCTGTGGATACTGAGTGCCAAAACTGTTAGAAAAATAATGAGGTCTGTGGAGAAAAGCTGTGTTATACGGAGCTTCTAAATGCCAAAAATAAACTTCCTGGTAGCCCAACATTAAATTGAAGTGTATCTGACATTTTTTCACACTTCTGAACATTTCTTCCACATTGACACCTGTGCATGAAACATAAAGTCTGCAGGTATTTTCCATTTAAAATAAGCTTTTCCAGCTTTGTAACAAATGATTACCAACACATGCAACTTCTGAATTGTTAAATTAAAACTCTCTCTGGAACCTCCCTAGTGGTCCAGTGGCTAAGACACCACACTCTCCATGCAGGGGCCCCGGTTCAATCCCTGGTCAGGGAACTAGACCCCACATGCCATGAAGAGGAGTTCACATGCCCGAGCTGAGATTGCACGTGCTGAAACTGGAAAAAAAAAAAAAAATCCTGGGTGCCTCAACTAAGACCTGGTCCAGCCAAATAAATAAATAAAACCAATTTTTTTAAGTATTCCTAATTTTCAGATCAACAAATCAGGGCACAGAAAGTTTTAGCAGGCCAAAGGAATCACATAAACTTAGCTTGTACCTGTTTCCAATATCACCCTTTATCTTCTTTGTAATCTACTACCTTTCTGCTGGTTTGATTTTCCATTGTACTGTGGCTACCTTGATGAAAATCAAGGTTTCTTGACCAAGCGTTGTAAATAAAGAAACAATAAAATTCTCCTTCGCTCTCTGTTGTTCTCCACAGCTAAGAAGTTACACAGGTATATTTCCTTTCAGACAGCTGCTAAATTTATATTTATATCCTTTCTGTATTTTGTCTCTTGGCTACTGAAATGCACTATTCATATGTTTCCGCGTTCTCCGGGTAGAAGCTGATGTAATTTCTGGCAGACACTTTCCGAGGGTTCCAGGCTGTTGGATTCTGGCACGAGGGGCTTGGGAGGAAGTCAAGCAGATCTTTCATAATAAGGGATTGTTGAAAGGTGCTTTATACACTTCACAATGGCCATGAAGCTATTCTGTGGCACGTCCCTCTTAGCCTTGGTGTCTCAAGAGTTCCCTCATCTGCAACTGAGTCTTCTACTGAACCGTTTTAATCCCAAGAGCATGCTAAAGTTCTAGTAACCCAATAATTACTGGCAGCCTGACAGCTAGTCAAGCACGGCTGCCACTGAATCACAAAACCAGACATCAAAAACACAAAGAGAAGGTTTTTGAAAAGAGTGATCACATCTCTTTAAAACATTTTTCCAAAAAATGTTTTACATGCTTAATATATTTTGATTGCCATGGATTAGACAACAGGTTTGCCTCACTGTAATTTTTATTTGATATGCATTGGCTAATTTCTTGCCATCTCTTTTGTTTTCTAGATAGCAGAATGTATTATTCTTCAGAGATTCTCTCAGTGAAAACTACGCTGAAAGTATGAGATAGAAAGAAATCACAGCTTTTCTGGGTTTAGGAAAATTCACTTGGAAAATTAATCATTGTTATTTAACCTTCAAAAATAATCCACAAGTTGATATCTAGTGCAGACTTTAGAAATATAAAACATTGTGTAATGCCAAAATGTTATTGTTATCACTGTAGCAAGAAATACAGAAGATTACACTGTTCTGGAAGATTCTCAGAATCTTTTCAAATAATTAATTTTAAACATGTTTTCTAAGTGAAGTTTATGGAAAGACAAATTGTGCCAAATCTCCTTTTCATAAGAATGATTTTGTTCATTAGCATAAAGCTGAATATTAAATGAGTAAAAACTGTATATTGTGGTCTTTCCTTCCAAAGGGCCAATTTGGATTTTGTTGTAAAGCTGCTGATTTTATAAATACCTAAAGCTTCTTTTAAATTCTCAAATACTTCATTCAAAAGGTAGAAAGAGGCTAACTGAAATAATGTTATAGTAGTTCAGATAGAGAAAGGCTCCTGGAGAAAACTGGAACGTCTGTTTTGGGGTTTCGTCTTGTATTTTCTTTTTCAATTGAAAAACATTCATTGAGCCATTTGGCCAGAACTCTGAAGCACCAAATTTCTCTCTCTTGCAGTATTAAGTTACTCTTTAGCAAATCAGAAAAACTGTATATTATAAAATTTGACCCAACTAATAGGATTCTAACAGGCATGACAATACAGTTTAATTATCCTGGCCACTAGCCAGAGAGCAAGTTCACACAATCCAAGGTGAAATTCTTCATATTTTTTAACAGCTTTATTGAGGTATATTTTACATATCATGAGATTCACCCAACTAAAGTTTACAAATCAGTGCCTTTTAGTAATTTTACTGAATAGCACAACCATCACCATAAATCAGTCTTAGAATATTTTCACCCTCCCTATAAGATCTCTCCTGCCCACTTACAGTTAGACCTCATTCTACCTCCAGTGTCAGGAAACCACTAATTTAGTTTCTGATGCTGCAAATTTGGCTTTTGGATCATTGCATATAAGTAAAATCATATAAACATTGTCTCTTGTATCTAGATTATATCACTTAGCATAACACTTTTGAGGTTCATCCCCAATATAGCATAGGTATAGTATGCTATACTATAAGTATTTTTCATTGCTGAATTGTTTTCTATTATGTGGAGACCACATTTTCCATTCCAGGAGTTGATCTACATTTAGGATGATTCCTTTCTTTTTTTTAATATTATGAGCAATATTGCTGTAAACATTTATGTGCAAGTCCCTGTGTGCAAACAAATGCATTCTAAAGTAGCTGCACCAATTTATGTTCCCACCAGCAAAGTATGATGATCTCTGTTTCTCTACATCCTTTCCAACATGATTTAATGCTTGTCATTGACTATGGGCATTCTACTGGCTATTAAATGGCATTTCATTATGGTTTTAATTTGCAATTCCCTAATGACTAATGATGTTGAGCATCTTTGCATTTGGTACTAACTATTCATATATCAATATTCATATCATGGTGACATGTCTTGACATGTCTCTTCATATCCTCCAAGTCATTTATCAAATATGGGTTTTTCAAATATTTCTTCTAGTGGATTTTCTTCTCTTTTAATTTTTCATGGGCGTCTTTTGAAAGCCTTTTATTTTAATGAAGTCAGATTTATCCTTTTTATAGGCTTACTTTTGCTGTAGTACCCCCAAAATATTTGCTTATAACAATATATTGGAGACTTTTTCCTATGTTTTCTTCTAAATGTTTTATTGTGCTTTAGAACTTTACTTAAGTCTAAGATCAATTTTGAGTTAATTTTTGTGTATGACATAAAGTGAGGTTGTAAGTTCATCTTTTTATATAGATATCCAACAGTTCCTGCTCCATTTTTTGGACAGTCTGTCCTTTCCCTGGTGAATTTCTTTGGTACATTTTTAAAAAATCAATTGGGTGTAATTATAAGGATTTATTTCTGTACTCTCAATCCTATTCTATTGATCTATATGTCTAACCTATGCCAGCACCACAGTCTTAATAACTCTACCTTTACAGTAAGCTTTGAAATTGAGAACTGAAATTCTTCCAAACTTATTCTTCTTTCTCAAAATTGTTTTGATTATTCTAGGCATTTCCACTTCCACATAAATTTTGAATCTGTTTGTCCATGGCAGCAAAAAGGAAAAGCCTGTTTGAATTCCAATAGAGATTTTTGAATTTATAGATCAATTTGAGAATTGTCACCTTGCAATATTGAGTCTTCTATACATGAATAGAGAATGGATCTCCATTGCTTAGATCTTCAATTTTTCTCAGCAATATTCTGTCATTTTTAGTGTACTAGTCATGCATTTATTTTGTTAAATGCATTCCCTTCATTAGTTTTTATTGCTGTTGTTAATATTTATTCTTGTTTTGATTTTGGTCAGTGTTTTTTTATTATACAGCCATGGGACCTTAGTCACACAAGCTTTCAGAATGGAAAGGATAGGGAGAGGAAAATGGAGCTAATGGCAGTATTGGACAGAACAGGCAGCAATTGTGGTCCTGGGGAAGGGCCAGACAATCACATAGATGAAGTACAAATTGGCAAAAATAAATCTTTTTAGTTTGAGACATCATGTACATTAGCAATCAAAAATGAAATGTTGGAGCTAGACTTATGGTATATAATTATGATTCTAGCCCATACTAGGTTTTAACCTTGTGCCAGTTATTTAACAACCCTATGTTTCAGTGTCTTCATCCATAAAATGTGAAACATTGGATTATCTGTGTATAACTCCAACTTTATGAACTTGTGAGAGTTAAATGAGTTAATAGATGTCTACAGAAGTTTTACAAAAGGGCCTAGGACACACTAAACAGTCAATAACTAGTTAAACATGAGCATTGTAAGGGAGTCCAATCAAGTAACACAATGGAATGTGACTTTAGAAATGACAGAGAGAAGGAGGGGATGACTGTGGGCTAAACAGGTGAAGCCGGTCAAAGTACCAACTTACCCTTATAAAATAAATAATTTATGGAGATGTATGTACAACATGGTAACTATGGGCTTCCCAGGTGGTGCTAGCGGTAAAGAAT
Organism: Capra hircus; assembly: GCF_001704415.2. Taxonomy (NCBI): domain Eukaryota; kingdom Metazoa; phylum Chordata; class Mammalia; order Artiodactyla; family Bovidae; genus Capra; species Capra hircus. Next base: position 27,849,570 of record NC_030821.1, on the reverse strand, counting down.
CTGCCTGCCAATGCAGGAGATGTAAGAGACACGGGTTCTGTCCCTGGGTCAGGAAGATCCCCTGGAGAAGGGCATGGTAATCCACTCCAGCATTCTTACCTGGAGAACCCCAGGGACGGAGACGTCTAGCAGGCTACAGTCCATAGGGTCGCAAAGAGTGAGACACCACTGAAGCAACTTAGCACACATGCACACAAGAAAGTAGATCTGAGTTCTCATTACAAGAAGAGAAAGTTTTTAACTATATATGGTGACGGTGTTAACAAAACACTGTGGTGATCATTTTATAATGTATACAAATATTGAATCACTATGTTGTACACCTGAAACAAATACAGTGGAGTTTCTTACATACGTTATGGTATCTTTGCATTGAAAATTCATTACAATGAGATAGAAAAACCCTAAATCCATGATCAGACATCTATTGCTATGGGCAGATACAAGAAGTAGAATGGGGACAAGATACATAAAATCAATATTGCTCATTTAATTTTTGACTCCAAACCCCCAATACCATTTTCTGGGGAACTTGGCCATGAGGAATTATTTTACATAAAGTTAACAAATCAAAGTGGCTTTAATCATGATGCCCTACCCTGCCCAAAGGTGGAGGGAGACCTAAAACCTTTAGTTCACATAAAGTTCTAAGAGAGAGAAGCAAGTCAAAAAGAAAAGTGAATTCAAAAGAGAAGACCGATGCAACAGAAACCTCATTAATTATTTTACTCAGCAAACTAAGGGGTTTCCCTCGTGGCTCAGATGGTAAAGAATCTGCTTTCAGTGTGGGAGACCTGGGATCATTCCCTGAGTTGGGAAGATCCCCTGGAGAACGGAATGGCAACCCACTCCAGTATTCTTGCCTGGAGAATTCCATCAACAGAGAAGCCTGGCTGGCTGCAGTCCATGGGTCACAAAGCTAAGATCACTGAGTAACTAACACTTTCATCAAACTTTCACATCAAATTAAAAACTCTAAATCCTAGCATTGTGCCTAAATATCTCCAACTTTTGAGAACATTGCTCTTCCTTGGGTTTGCAACATCAGGAAAGCTGTCATGTTCTAAGCTCACTAGAGCTTAGGACATCAGAAGATAGAGAAATTCAAATTTCTAGTGGATAAATTTTATTAAAATTAACAGAAGTTTATCAAACTGCAAGAAAAATATTTCTCAGGGTGTTATGAAACAGCAAAAAGACACAAAAAAGGAGTGCCAAATGTTTTTGAAGGAAAATAAATGAATCACATCATCTTGAGACTAATTATATGTTAAAATCATCTATCCCTTGAAAATAATAGTGACTGGTTTAATATTTTAACATGACTTATCACTGAATAAAAATAATGTCCTCTTCCCACTTCAATTTTTAACAATCCACTTAAACTTGAAATTCCTGAGTGATTCTTAACCATCATGAGCAGATTTACTGTCTCTTTGCTTCCCATCAAAAAGCCATGAGAAAAAAAGAACCTCACTGGAAAGAATATTAACCAACATATTGCCAGATTCTGGAAAAATTGCATCTATAATTCATGGCTGAAGTCAGACTAAAGTCATAACAATGACCCACACACAATTAGACCTTGACCATCACTTCTCTAAATGATTTCCCTAAAAATGATTACCATTGTTCTAAACCCAAAATCTTTCCCTTGTATTTTGCCTGTCCTGTTCTTCAACTTATAGATGAGCCTACTGCTCACACACTCCAAATAATTAATTTATTCCTGTTGAATTTATTCAAGTACATGATGCCAAAGACCATTATTTTGGAAGAAGATAGATGTTCCTGTATTTCTCTTTTTACTTTTCGACAGGGCTTTGTTTGGGACTAAAGATTTATATAGCTGCAACCTAAGTCCCCAGGCTTCCCAGGTGTCTCAGTGGTAAAGAATATGCCTGCAATGAAGGAGACATAGGTTCAATCCCTGAGCCAGGAAGATCACCCGGAGTAGGAAATGGCAACCCACTCCAGTATTCTTGCCTGAGGAATCCCATAGACAGAGGAACCTGATGGCGTACAGTACATGGAGTCACAAAGAGTCAAACAAGACTTAGTGACTAAACAAAAGCTCACCCCCTTTTACAACAGGATAATGTTAGAACTAGGAAACACCTTCCTTTCTCTTCATTCACATTAAAATTTTTGACCAAGGAGAAAAACATGAGAATTTATACAAATACAAGCCTGAACTTTCTCCTTAGCTCAATTGCTGAGCCTTGGCTAAGCTGAACATTATATGAGGGCTACTGTCGTGATTAGCTTGTGCTACACATGCGAATTTCAAGGACAGTCACTGTATGTGGAAAACTGATGGAAAGAGAAGCAGAGAATCTGTCCATTGCTTCCCATATTCCATGCACGCTTTGCCTGCCACCACCTCATCATGTAAGCAATAGAATGTGATGCACTTTCAAAAGAGTTGCTATTTCCTCAAGGGAGATGCCAAGTTAAAATAATACCATATGTTTGTTTGCAAGTGCTTCCTGAAGTTTGAGTACCATGAGATGCTCTGAGAATGGGAACCTGGGACCTTTTCTGATCTGCATCTTGAATTTGAAAACCTGTTAAGGAGAAACTGCTTAATATGTACATTATGAACCAAAGAGGAGATTCTAAATTTAAAAATCGTTCTGATTTCATTATAAAGGTCAAAAAATTTAGCATGACTTTATATGTTAAAGTAGTTTGCTTATATAAAGATAACTACTTTCTTTAATCAGGCTTCTCAAGAGAGAACTGTTTTATTTCAACCTGCATCTGCCACTGAAATGAAGCAAAAGTGCAAATGAAGGGTTCTTTACCAAAGTGTTTTGTTTTCCAAAAACATATGGTGGATGATTTTCATGCCATTTTCAGTAAATCACCTCATGCATTTATCTAGTTCCTGCATTTATTTTTTCAAATCATAGCATTAGAGACACTGAAGAATATAATCTTACCTGCTACAACCTTGCAAAATCTCAAATTAAAGAAGAAAAATCACTTATCAAGAGCAAGATATTTCAAAGCCTCTGTTTTCTTATGAGTCAAGAAATACCAGAAAATCCTACAGGCCCATCTGCCAGGTCTTAATTGTCCTCCAAACTGAAACAAAGTCTAAATTTTGTCCTGTCCTAAATTTTGGAAATGTTCTGTGCCTTGTAAACCTAATTCCCCTTGTATCAGTTTCAACTTCAGTGTTTGATCTTAGGTCACTGCGGCCAGAGTGCTCACCATGTCCCAGCCTGAGTGTGTAGCAATCAGCTCATTCCCCTCTACAATTCTGACATCCCATCCATCACTCCATTCACCCTAAGCCATTATGCTTGCATGCTTCAATTTACAAAAAGTTCCATCCTCCTACCATGACATTTTTTAGATTGAGCTGGAGAAAAACCTTAGAAATGAGATGCTTTATCTACCTAATTTTGCATGGGAGATAACTTAAAACCTAAAAAATGTAAAGAAAACAATAAACATCATTCTATAGCCATCATTTGGCAGTTAGTGACTAAGCTGGGATGGAATCTAGGCATATTTATGCTAGCTATGAACACTTTCCACCACACCATGTCCTTCAGTTCAGTTCAGTTCAGTCACTCAGGCGTGTCCGACTCTTGGCGACCCCATGAATTGCAGCATACCAGGCCTCCCTGTTCATCACCAACTCCCAGAGTTCACCCACTTACGTCCATTGAGTCAGTGATGCTATCCAGCCATCTCATCCTCTGTCATCCCCTTCTCCTCCTGCCCCCAATCCCTCCCAGCATCAGGGTATTTTCCAATGAGTCAACTCTTCGCATAAGGTGGCTAAAGTATTGGAGTTTCAGCTTTAGCATCATTTCTCCCAAAGAACACCAACCATGTCTTTACCCATTAGTAAATACTCTCCCTCCCTCAACATACTCCCTCCAAATATTTTCAATACTGTTTTTAAATGTGCAATTTATTCAAACCATAGAGTCAAAATGAGTTAGGCACAATCATTGCCAGCAAAGAGTTTCATTCAAAAATAATTTAAGTGACTTAGAAAAAAAAATATTCTGAGAATTCAAAACAAGAAGCAATAAAATCTATTATAAAGAAATAGCAAAAACTATGTTTACCATATGCAGATTGTTCTCAATTCTTTATTGCAAGGCAATCTCTCTCACATATACTTATTCATTTACCAACAGCAGATTTCTACTTGAGTGTGATAACATCATTATCATAAAAGTAATAATTTTACTCATGTAGTTTAACATGTGTTAGTTACTGTCGCCACAACTCTGAGAGACAATTATTGTTGTTATATCCATCTTACAGATGGACCACAATCATTCTAAGTAAACAAATCCAAAGCTAAACTTGTCTCAATAAATAGCATATATACTAATGTAGTCCCCAGTGCTAAAACCTGTCTCACCATATCCAATTAGTCATATATATTAGCCATTATATTTTATATCTGTATTTTCTATCCCCACATATATTGCCTTGATCCAGGCCCTCTTCATTTTTACCTGAAATATTCCAACAACTGTTTCTCCCTCCATAGTTATATGCATTCAGTCAATTCTCTACTCTGATTAATCTTTTTGAAATGCAGCTCTTATGAAGTATTCCTCTCCACCACCATTTTAAGCATATTATTACCTATAGCAATAGTTTTAAATTTTAATTTCCATTGAAAAAATACTTTTCTTTTCAAAAAAATAAGTTTTAAAACTACTGTCCAATTAGAGTTTGGGATTAAAATATATACTCTAACATATACTGGGCTTCCCAGGTGGTGCTAGTGGTAAAGAAACTGCCTGCAATGAAGGAGACGTAAGAGAAACAGTTTCAATCCCTGGATCCCGTGGAGGAGGGCATGACAACCTACTCCAGTATCCTTGCCTGAAGAATCCCATGGACAGAGGAGCCTCGTGGGCTACAGTCTATGGGGTCACAAAGAGCTGGATTAGACTGAAGGGATTTAGCACACATATGTAAAACAGATAACTAAAACTGACCTACTGTATATCACAGGAAACTATACTCAATATCTTGTAATCACCTAAAATGGAAAAGAATGTGAAAAAGGAATAACACAGCATTAAATAAGAAATTAACAGAGCATTAAATAAGAAGGAAATAGAAATGGCACTTAGGGCCCTCATAGTCTAATTATACCTACATCTTTTGCTCAATTTCTTCTCTAACTTCTCTTCAGATCCTGCTTTTCTGCATGTCAAATTTTCATGTTTCTCCAAACGTCACATTTAGTTTTGCCTCCATGTTTTGACTGCATTGCTCTTCTGCCTGAAATGTTCTTTTCTTCATGCCCAACTCCCTTCCAAGTGGCCAACACCTCTCATTATTTTTTTGAGGTTAATTTCCTTTGTGAGATTTCCCTGATAGCTCAGGGAATCCGCCTGCAATGCTGGGGACCCTGGTTCAATTTCTGGGTTGGGAAGATCCCCTGGAGAAGGGAAAGGCTACCCACTCCAGTATTCTTCTGGAGAATTCCATGGACTACAGTCCATGGGGTGGCAAAGAGTCGGACATGGCTGAGCAACTTTCGTTTTCACTTCACGTCCTTTGTGAGGAGTTCATGACCCCATGTGGTAGACTTGAATCCATCTCACTTGAGTCTCCACTATATATTTCTAGCATATATGTGTAAACTCATTGCAATTTATCTGCAGATTTGACTTTCTGTATTAGACTATATCCTCTTTAGGGCAGGGGCTGTAGTGTATTTATCTTTTTTATATACAGTGGTTACAAGGTTTCTGCCACAGAGTTTTGCTAATAAAGGAAATGAATGAACAACAACAAAAAAAAACAGACCCGCCTTTACTTAGATTGCAGAGAATGTTCACTTGTTAATGAAAGAAAGAGGGACTTAAAAGTTAAGCAATTTCAACTGACCTAGAAAAAGAGACATCCTTTAACTAACAATGGAATTCTAGCAAAAAAGGCAAATATGAAAGAGTGACACTGGAAAGAGAGGAAAAAATATTTGTTTGGAAGGGCCCATATAGGGAAAGAGAAGAAACCACAGGGCTGTGTTTAATCTACAGGTCAGGCTTCGGGATCCTCTCATGCATATGCCAACCAAGCAAAAGCATCGCCTAAGATACACTCACGCTCAACTTAGAAAATCCCAATAACAACTGAGAGATAAAAGACAATTTTCCAAGAATATTTTAGATTTCTGCAGTTCTGGTCCTCTAAGCAAAATGATTTATTTCCAATATAGGGATGCCTGTACATGTAAACAAATATTTCAGGATAACAAATCTTAGAGACATCCCTACACCTGAGATAGTCCATGTTAGTAAAGATTAAGACTTGTGGAAAAAACCACTAGATCATTCGGGTATGACCTAAATCATATCCCTTATGATTATATAGTGGAAGTGAGAAATAGATTCAAGGGACTAGATCTGATAGACAGAGTGCCTGATGAACTATGGAATGAGGTTCATGACATTGTACAGGACACAGGGAGCAAGACCATCCCCTAGAAAAAGAAATGCAAAAAAGCAAAATGGCTGTCTAAGCAGGCCTTACAAGTAGCTGTGAAAAGAAGAGATGTGAAAAGCAAAGGAGAAAAGGAAAGGTATATCCATTTGAATGCAGAGTTCCAAACAATAGCAAGGAGAGATAAGAAAGCCTTCCTCAGTGATCAATGCAAAGAAATAGAGGAGAACAACAGAATGGGAAAGACTAGAGATCTCTTCAAGAAAATTAGAAATACCAAGGGAACATTTCATGCAAAGATGGGCTCGATAAAGGACAGAAATGGTATGGACCTAACAGAAGCAGAAGATATTAAAAAGAGGTGGCAAGAGTACACAGAAGAACTGTACAAAAAAGATGTTCACGACCCAGATAATCATGATGATGTGATCACTCATCTAGAGCCAGACATCCTGGAATGTGAAGTCAAGTGGGCCTCAGGAAGCATCACTATGAACAAAGCTAGTGGAGGTGATGGAATTCCAGTTGAGCTATTTCCAATCCTGAAATATGATGCTGTGAAAGTGCTATACTCAATATGCCAGCAAATTTGGAAAACTCAGCAGTGGCCACAGGACTGGAAAAGGTCAGTTTTCATTCCAATCCCAAAGAAAGGCAATGCCAAAGAATGCTCAAACTACCGCACAATTGCACTCATCTCGTAAATAGCACTCATGAGTACTTTACTCGTGCTAGTAAAGTAATGCTCAAAATTCTCTAAGCCAGCTTCAGCAATACGTGAACCATGAACTTCCAAATGTTCAAGCTGGTTTTAGAAAAGGCAGAGGAACCAGAGATCAAATTGCCAACATCCACTGCATCATGGAAAAATGAAGAGAGTTCCAGAAAAGCATCTATTTCTGCTTTATTGACTATGCCAAAGCCTTTGACTGTATGGATCACAATAAACTGTGGAAAACTCTGAAAGAGATGGGAATACCAGACCACCTGACCTGCCTCTTGAGAAATCCGTATGCAGGTCAGGAAGCAACATATAGAACTGGACATAGAACAACAGACTGGTTCCAAATAGGAAAAGGAGTACGTCAAGGCTGTATATTATCACCCTGCTTATTTAACTTATATGCAGAGTACATCATGAGAAATGCTGGGCTGGAAGAAGCATAAGCTGGAATCAAGATTGCCGGGAGAAATATCAATAACCTCAGATATGCAGATGACACCACCCTTATGGCAGAAAGTGAAGAGGAGCTAAAAGCCTCTTGATGAAAGTGAAAGAGGAGAGTGAAAAAGTTGGCTTAAAGTTTAACGTTCAAAAAACTAAGATCATGGCATCCGGTCCCATCACTTCATGGCAAATAGATGGGGAAACAGTGGAAACAGTGATTGACTTCATTTTTCTGGGCTCCAAAATCACTGCAGATGATGATTGCAGCCATGAAATTAAAAGACGCTTACCCTTGGAAAGCAAGTTGTGACCAACCTAAAGTATATTGAAAAGCAGAGACATTACTTTGCCAACAAGGTCCGTCTAGTCGAGGCTATGGATTTTCCAGTGGTCATGTATGGATGTGAGAGTTGGACTGTGAAGAAAGCTGAGTGCTGAAGAATTGATGCCTTTGAACTGTGGTGTTGGAGAATACTCTTGAGAGCCCCTTGGACTGAAAGGAGATCCAACCAGTCCATCCAAAAGGAGATCAGTCCTGGGTGTTCACTGAAAGGACTGATGTTGAAGCTGAAACTCCAATACTCTGGCCACCTGATGCGAAAAGCTGACTCATTTGAAAAGACCCTGATGCTGGGAATGATTGAGGGCAGGAGGAGAAGGGGATGTCAGAGGATGAGATGGTTGGATGGCATCACCCGACTCAATGGACATGGGTTTGGGTGAACTCTGGGAGTAGGTGATGGACAGCGAGGCCTGGCGTCCTGTGGTTCATGGAGTCACAAAGAGTCAGATATGACTGAGTGACTGAACTAACTTCCCCTCTCCAGAGTAAATCTGCTTATGTTCCAGAGTAAAGATAAGGTCTTCTCTTTCTGGAGAGGAGGAAGCACAGGTCACCAGCAACCCCATATGAGATCAGAGTTGTGTTTGTTTTGTTTTGTTTTTAATTTCTAGTTTCTCCACTTATATAATGTACTTTATTTCACATATAGCTGCCATCTGGCTCTCACCAAACAACCCTGACTCGATTGGGACTCAAAAAAGAAACACAATTAATACCCTAGGTGTTGCTTTTACTGTGACTAATTGAGCAATGAACCTTCTTCTTTTCTCCAGCCCACTTTGTGTGTGTGTGTGTTTGTGTGTATGTTTTAGTGGCTCAGTCGTGTCTGACTCTGTGACCCACAGACTGTAGCCTACCAGGCTTCTCTATCCATGGGAATCTCCCAGCAAGAATACTGGAGTAGGTTGTCGTTCCCTTCTCTAGAGAATCTTCCCCACCCAGGGACTGGACCCTGGTCTCCTGCATTGCAGGCAGATTCTTTACTGTTTGGGCTACAGGGAAGTCCTCAATAGTTATATAGTTTAGTTATAAAGTTATATAGTTATAGCCAGCTATCTTCTTATCTTCTAAGGAGGGTTAAATCTCAGAAACCTTAATAGTTTCTGGCTTGACAACAAACTATATTTTAACTTCTATTTATTAGTAGAGAGGCCTTGCCCATCCTGAAGCAAGATTGAGAGCAGACCTACTGAACTAACAAATACACATTGCTATATTTTATTTCTTTAGTTTTATATGTAATAATCTAACTATAGTTCCCGGAAATTCATGAAAGGCCTTTCAATGTGATTCTTCAAATAGAAGAAATTTATCATGTTTCACATAGAATAGTGACAAATTTTTTTGTGTGAATTTTTAAAATGGCAGGTGCTTTGCTGATGTAGGAAAAGTGATAGAAAACCAGCTAAACAAATAATAGCTCTGTCTCCAATTTGTTAAATATTTAAGTCCCACACAGTTTGTAGTTTCAGAGTTTGTCTGAAAATTCTTTTCTTTGAAAAGCTTTTTAAAAATGCATAAAGCTACAGTATCTTTTTACCTGTGAATAACAATAGTGTTAACAGCATGCCCATTTGAAGAGGTAAGGATGTAGAGACAGATTATCAAACGTATTTTAAATTATGTGATTAAAATGTTTAGTAAAAAGTCTCCAATAGACAACTAAAAGGAAAGAAAAAATGTTTTATCCTTTTAATTTGTAGAACAGCAATTTCTGTTTTAAAGACTCAGAACTATGAAGTACAGACAGGAGTAAAATAAGAAAAATTGGTTAGGAATCCAATTATCCTAATATTTGGCTACTGAGTAGAACAAAAGGCATTTTTACTTCTATAAGCAGAATTTCTCACCCATAAAATTGGGAGAGTTATTATGTTATCTTCCTAAGATTACTCCCACCTTCAAAGACAGATGAGATTATTGATTTTATATTGAAATTTAACATTTGTCTAAATTAATTTGGAGCAGTATCATTTAAGAAAAATTTATACTTATTTATTTATCTGGTTGATAAATCTATTATATCAAACATTTAATGTGTGTTTAAAATAAGAGAGTTGGATTAATAGCATGTACTAATTCTACTTTTTTAAGCAACTTGGAAAATAATAGAATAATCCTATTTTTCTACTGTCAGTGATAGAGGACATTTGAAAGATGAGTTTAAATTAGAGTGATTAATTTCTATTTATTATTGCAGAACTGTGTTGAAAGGCTCTTTTTAGTGGTCTACTTTCTTTGACATGGTTTCAGTTTGATGTTCTGTGGGGCATAATTTTATAATATACTTGAGCTTTTCTTTTAGTTGTTTTCATTTCACCGAATGAAAATGCAAACGGATACCTTTGTGACAAAATTTGATGTCCTGATATATAGCATTGCGTGACACTGAATCTTCAGTTTCTGATGATCTGTGTGTATCTTTTTCACGTGTTTTATCTTGTAAGACAGTTATTTGAAATATGTATAACATAGACGCCGATCCAGTTATCCTCTTTCAATGTGATGGTCAAATCTGTAACAAACTGAAATAAAAGGAAACAACACCCTTGCTCTCACAGCTTGAAAAGTCACAGCATTATTGCATTCATCCTTTCAGCCTCATCACAAGTAAGCAATGGGACATTAAATAAGAACAGATAACAATGGTGAGCTGAAGAGTCCTCTCCTCTAGGAAACCTCTAACTTCACTCTAATTATAGCTTAAGTGTCTGAGGATGTGAAATACAGAGAAATCAAAAATGGAAAAAAGCATCAGGTAAACTTCAGTGGCAATAGATGGGGAAACAGTGGAAACAGTGGCTGACTTTATTTTCTTAGGCTCCAAAATCACTGCAGATGGTGACTGCAGCCAGGAAAAGACACTTACTCCTTGGAAGGAAAGTTATGACCAACCTAGACAGCATATTAAAAGATAGAGACATTACTTTGCAAACAAAGATCCATCTAGTCAAGGCTATGGTTTTTCCAATAATCATGTATGGATGTGAGAGTTGGACTATAAAGAAAACTGAGCACCAAAGAATTGATGCTTTTGAACTGTGATGTTTGAGAAGACTCTCAAGAGTCCCTTGGACTGCAAGGAGATCCAACCAGTCCATCCAAAGGAAATCAGTCCTGAATATTCATTGGAAAGACTGATATTGAAGCTGAAACTCCAATATTTTGGCCACCTGATTCAAAGAACAGACTCATTGGAAAAGACCCTGATGCTGGGAAAAATTGAAGGCAGGAGAAGGGCACTACAGAGGATGAGATGGTTGGATGGCATCACCAACTCAATGGACATGAGTTTGAGTAAAGTCTGGGAGTTGGTGATGGACAAGGAGGCCTGGCACGCAGCAATCCATGGGGTGGCAAAGAATCAGACACGACTGAGTGACTGAATTGAGCTAAACTGAACTTCAATGTAGTTTTAACACTACCACACACAGAATGCACTAAACAAAAAAGTCATTTGGATGATGGAAAATTAAACTTATTAAAACACTCAAGAATATGCCTTAGGTAATAATTCCCTACCATTAGCTGAATTGATAAGGTACCTTAATGGATATTTCCTCATTAACTCTTTATGCAAAATTGTGTGCCAGGCTTCTACATAATTTGTACAGTTAGGAACAAATTCTGCCTTTCATTATGCATATTTTCCTCTGATTCTGAAAGATGCTACACATTTGAATAATTTGTCCTTTTCAAAGCTTTAATGTATGTACTCATCATGTTAAGCAGCAAATCCTCAATAACTATTTCCATCGCCCTTACTTTGCTCCCACTTGAGCTGTGTCCAGAGTCACAGCTACAAAACTATCTAAAAGGTAAGAATTTATATCCAGTAGAGCTTTCCCTATCCAGCATTTCTAAATGGATAAATGTATCTGGTAGCAATCTGGTGCTGATGGATAGCCCCAGTATTATTGGTCACTTTATTTTATGATTCAGATGAATGTGTTTATCATGTGAACTGAATGGGACTACACTCCTAATTCTGACCATCTGTTTTGTAAATTGACTCTTGGTTAGATTTGAATATTAAGTAAAAAGAAAATAATGAATGGAAAAATAGACTATACGGCCACGTTAGTAAGACAGCTTATGTTGTTGTTCAGTCTCTCAGTCATGTCCTACTCTTTGTGACCCCATGGTCTGCAGCACACCAGGCTTCCCTGTCCTTCACCACCTCCTGGAGCTTGACCAAACTCACATCCAGTCAGTTGGTGATGCCATCCAACCTTCTTGTCCTCTTTCATCCCCTTCTCCTCCTGTCCTCAATCTTTCAGAGCATCAGTCTTTTCCAATGAGTTGGATCTTTGCATCAGGTGGCCAAAGTATTAGAGCTTAAGCTTAAGCATCAGTTCAGTTCAGTTCACTTTAGTTCAGTCGCTCAGTTGTGTATGACTCTTTGCCACCCCATGGACTGCAGCATGCCAGGCTTCCCTGTCCATCACCAACTCTGAGACTTTACTCAAACTCATGTCCATTGAGTTGGTGATGCCATCCAACCATCTCATCCTCTGTCGTTCCCTTTTCCTCTTGCCTTCGATCTTTCCCAGCATCAGGATCTTTTCAGATGAGTCAGCTCTTCGCATCAGGTGGCCAAAGTATTGGAGTTTCAGCTTCAGTATCAGTCCTTCCAATGAAAATTCAGGACTGATTTGCTTTAGGATGGACTGGTTGGATTTCCTTGCAGTCTAATGAACTCTCAAAAGTCTTCTCCAACACCACAGTTCAAAAGCATCAATTCTTCAGTGCTTAGCTTTGTGTATAGTCCAACTCTCACATCCATACGTGACTACTAAAAAAACCACAGCCTTGACTAGACAGATCTTTGTTGACAAACTAATGTTTTGTTTTTCAATATGCTGTCTAGGTTGGTCAGAACTTTCCTTCCATGGAGTAAGCATCTTTTAATTTCCTGGCTGCAGTCACCATCTGCAGTGATTTTGGAGCCCCAAAAAATAAAGTCAGCCACTGTTTCTACTGTTTCCCCATCTATTTCCCATGAAGTGATGGGACCGAAGGCCATGATCTTTGTTTTCTGAATGTTGAGCTTTAAGCCAACATTTTCACTCTCCTCTTTCACTTTCATCAAGAGGCTCATTGGTTCTTCTTCACTTTCTGCCATAAGGATGGTGTCATCTGCATATCTGAGGTTATTGATATTTCTCCCGGCAATCTTGATTCCAGCTTGTGCTTCCTCCAGCCCAGCGTTTCTCATGATGCACTCTGCATATAAGTTAAATAAGCAGGGTGACAATATACAGCCTTGACATACTCCTTTTCCTATTTGGAACCAATCTGTTGTTCCATGTCCAGTTCTAATTGTTGCTTCCTGACCTGCATATAGGTTTCTCAAGAGTCAGATTAGGTGGTCTTTTATTCCCATCTCTTTCAGATTTTCCCACAGTTTATTGTGATCCACACAGTCAAAGGCTTTGGCATAGTCAATAAAGTAGAAATAAATGTTTTTCTGGAACTCTTGTTTTTTCAATGATCCAGTGGATGTTAGCAATTTGATCTCTGATTCCTCTGCTTTTTCTAAAACCAGCTTCAACATCTGAAAGTTCACGGTTCACATATTGCATCAGTTCATGTATAAGCATCAGTTGTTCCAATGAATATTCAGTGTTGATTCCCTTTAGGATTGACTGGTTTGATCTCCTTGCAGTCCAAGTTACTCTCAAGAATCTTCTTTAGCACCACAGTTCAAAAGCATCAAAATTCACATGAACTCTTTTGTTGATAATACAGTAATATTACTACACACAGATACACTCAGGAGCCCTTCTTTTCATAATGTTCTGTAACATGTATTTGTTCTAAACAAATTTCAAAGCTTAGCTACATCAAAAATTGTTTACTGGGGAAATGATGACCAATGACCAGACAGGAGATTTAGAGTGTCAGTCAGAGATCTAACACAAATTATTTATATGATATGGAGTGAGCACTCAACTTAGTTTCTCTTTCTGTAAAATGATGTCAAATGATTTCTAAACTTCATGTATACCTATTTCTAAGTCTTTGGCTACAGATTTATTCAGGCAATGTTAATATCCTCCTCCCATTTGGCATGACCACAATCCAATTAATATTTAGTATTTATTCTTTTCCCATGTTATTTTGGATCTAAGTTATTTGATTTCATGTCAAGATTAGCTGATTTGGAGACTGTTTATTATAAATCCTAGATTGTACGCCTGCACAGGAAGACTTTAGACTCATCTATTCAATTTGATTATAAACATGGAAGCTATTTTGCCATAACACTCTTCTGCCTACAGTAGACTCCAAATCACTTTATATAAAGCACTTTGTCTCCAAGTAATAAAAAAAATGGATATTTATATTAAAAGAAAGGAGCTTCTTAACTGACCTTGGACTTGTATCTATTTTCAGTAGATGACATCTCAAGTTGTAAGATGATATTTTCTCCATTTATTCACAAAGCATGTATTGAGTCTTCACTATTCAAGACAATAAAGAAGTAAAAAGAGAAAAGATATGACCTTTGTCTCTGAAAACTAAATGGATTTGAAAAAAGAAAAGGAAGAGTGAGCACAGAGTGGAAAATATGAGAATAATACTACCGAAAGCAAAAATGATAAACAGAAAAATAAAAGAAATGCAGACAAGCTGCACAAGCCAATCATCAATGTGGCCAACTTCAGAAAAGCTATAACCCATCACTAAACAAATTATTTAGATGAATGAGTTCTAAGGAACAAGATGGCCATGTATCAAGATTAACTACAAGCATTTTTTTTTAAGTTATATATTTCCTCACACCTTATGGTCAAGTTCAGTTCTATGTAAAACACATTCTAGTGACACACCCACCCACATTAGCTTGTATTATAACTCTGATAGTCTATGATAGCACATTGCCTTGTATATAGTATCACTGAAGCTGTGGGCATAGTGGGATTTATAGGTTCATTGCTTTTAACAATGGGAACTTTGACAAAAATGGTTTTTAGAGACATATGTAATTAGATACACTCAGTGATGAAAGAGTTAGTTGTGTACTCGTGTCCAACTCCTTGCAAATCCATGGACTGTAGCCAACCAGGCTTCTCTGTCCATGGGGTTTTCCAGGCAAGAGTACTGAAGTGGCTTGCCATTTCCTTCTCCAGGGGATCTTCCTGATCTAAGGATTGAACCCGGATCTCCTGCATTGCAGGCAGACTCTTTACCACCTGAGCTACCACGGAAGCCCCAAGAACAAAAATTATTATGCTTAAATTTTTGATTGTTTTCTCTTATATTAAAAGAAATAGCAGAGAATAAAAAATTTTAAGAAATCAAATTTAAATATGCAGTTAAAAATCAAAACATAACTGAAAATTATTTTAGCTAAAAGTAAAGTGCTTCAAGCGCTTGTATAAAATCATAAAATTTAGTCTTGGAAGATTAGAATAAATATTCCATCCATTCTAACAATTAGCAGTTTTCTCTCTTGGATAAATTGCAAACGAGATGTCTTATATTTACTTGCTGGCATTTAGATCAGGTGGGATCAAGTTTCTAAACCACACAATTGGAGATAAGTAGCAAAGTTTTCAAAGCTGTCCCAAATTGAAGCTAGTTGTTTCCTATGAGTTTTAATACACCTCAATGTCCTCAGAGAGAATTTTGCCTAAAGTTCCATATTCCTGGAAGATCTCACTTATTTTCTAATAATAAGCAAAGCTTCATTATTTAGAAGTGCCTATCTACTACTCTAAATATCTTAAAAATACTCTTTAGGGCCCTAATAATATAAGCCAATCAATAGAAAGTACAATTTATTTGATTCACTTTGCTCAAAATTTACACAAATGTTTAAATTAATAAAGTTGACATATTTCATGATAATTATTAAGTTTTCAGGATTACTGATAAATATTGCTTTATCAGAAGATAACATATGTGAAGAGAATACTGGTATTATAAGAAATTTTTTGTTTAATACATTATGTAAAAACATATTATCTAATGAATGTTTTAAATTAATTTTCAAGCAAAGAGGAAGCATCATATTCAGTAAACTGCCTTGGAAATAGATCAGATAATTCATTTTCCAACTACAGGTCACAATTAATTCTGTACTTTCTATATAATAACATCTGAGTGGAAAAAAACTCTGTTAATTTACCATATAGCATATTTAACATTTCCAAATAAAGAATCTCATCAGTACTTTCACTGAATTCATTAGTTATGAGTTTGGAACACTTCCTGTAATCAAGTAAATACGACTGTATAGACATAAATCAATCAAAGTATCTTGAAGAAATATAAGATTTTTATTCTCAATATGTGAATGCATTTTGATGTAAAGATATTCATTCACCACCATAGTACCTAAATATGGTAGACTCAAAGGATTTACATTTTAGTAAGTGTAATACTGATGGCTCTCAATATCTTTCCTACTGTCTTCTCTTATATTCGACATATGTTAGGAATATAGGAAAAAACTGAGTTTTATCCAACTTCATGGAAATTGTCAAAAAGATAAGTCTCAACCCTTTGAATTATAAGCATTCCTAAATTGCCTTCAACACATAATGTATCTTTAAAATTACTTAGCCATATTATAAATAAGAAATAAAATTTTCATGGGCTAGTTTATACAGATATTGCAACCTTTAAATGCAGGTATTCTGGAGGAATACAAATTATGCCAATGAGACAAAGGCATTAAGATAAAATGAAAATAAAATGCAGTTTTCATTTTGATATATTAATATTAACTTGGTTTTGTCAATATAGAGTATGTTACAAATATACAGAATAAAGAGGGCTTATTCTTTATTTCAGAAATTAATCGCCATTTTTTCTCTGTCTCCTTAATGTAAGACAGTCTTCTCATGATGAGGAATTATAACAACACTTTCTTTTCAATGGATAGATCTACTGTCCTTTGTTTATACACTTTTATATTTGGCAAAAATATGGCAAAAGCCACAAAGTCATAATTGGTAGATTCTGTATCATTTCTTAAGAATGAGAGTAAGAGGGCCTGTTTTTTTCTAATAAGCCAGCATAAATATTCTTGGTCTCTGTGAAAAATTTAACTGTGGAAAAATTCCTTTAAAATGATATATAAATATTTCAGGCACCTATGAGATACCAAAAGTACATAAATACTAAAATGTAAAGATCACCTCACTTCCTGAACCAATTTATGAATGAACAAAAGTCATCAAACACTGCCGCTTCCAAATATCAAACTACCAGAATTTCTTTTTTCTAAACAGAAAAATCTTCGGAATTTGTTTTCATGATGATTAGAATAATTTTCTTAGGAAAGGCTGTTTATTTTTACAAAGTTTGAAACATCTTTAGATGTTTTCACTTTTTTGACTTGTTAATATGAAAAGAATGTTGGCTATAGGAAGAAAAGTGATCCATTTTTTAAATGGGTGAGCTTGAAAATTAAAAAAGTGATTTCACTTGCTTCTACCTTACAATAGCAAGCAGCAAAACTTGGCAAGAGGTTTTGGGCTCCACATTATCATAGCACTGCAGACATAGAACTGTTCATAAGCTCATTTATCTTAACACTTGGTGTTATTATTGTCTTCTCTGTAAAAAAAAATTATAAAGTTGCAGAAAAACCATCTTCCATTTAGATCATTAATAGGTGAATATATAAATTTATTATAGAATCAGAATTAATGGACTATAAACTGTTGACAAAATTATCTTCAAAAAATTTTAAAGGGACAGATTTTACTAATCATTTAATGACATTTTCCCAGTATCTAAAAGTTCCTTAATCTCATTCACCAAGCATTTTACTTATTTCATCATTAGCTATACTTGATTATGCCACAGACATTTACCAATTGGCACTAAAAAAGTAAGTTCAGACTAAAATAATTTCTAAATCCTAATCTTGGAGTTCTGACCTGACAACAAGTAAAAAGACAAGGAGACTCAATTTATCTAGGATCCTTGATTCTATAATATCTAGAAAAGCTAAAATTAAAATAGGTCAACTGGAGTATAGATAATATTAAGTTATATACAGTCAATCAAGCTAGACCTCAATGAATTTAATTCAAAAAGCTTTTCAGAAAAGAGAACATTTCAGGCCCAAGTTGGAATCCGTTATTGATTTCAGTCAAAATACCTGCTTTGCGAGATAATTAAGACTTGAGTTTTACATATATTATTATGTATTTATATTTGTATTTTAGTATACATTATTATTATAATGTCATTGCATGAATGAACCTTTAAATATTATCTTTATTCAGTTCAGTTCAGTTCAGTCGCTCAGTCGTGTCCGACTCTTTGCAACCCCATGAACTGCAGCACGCCAGGCCTCCCTGTCCATCACCAACTCCCGGAGTCCACCAAAACCCATGTCCATTGTGTTGCTGATGCCATCCAACCATCTCATCCTCTGTCATCCCCTTCTCCTCCTGCCCTCAATCTTTCCCAGCATCAGGGTCTTTTCTAATGAGTCAGCTGTCTCCATCAGGTGGCCAAAGTATTGGAGTTTCAGTTTCAGCATCAGTCCCTCCAATGAACATCCAGGACTGGTCTCCTTTAGGATGGACTGGTTGGATGTCCTTGCAGCCCAATGAACTCTCAAGAGTCTTCTCCAACACCACAGTTCAAAAGCATCAATTCTTTGGCGCTCAGCTTTCTTTACAGTCCAACTCTCACATCCATACATGACCACTGGAAAAACCGTAGCCTTCACAGGGTTTATCATATTTCTCTCATGAAAACAGAACTAGAGCAAATACATTAAAATGAGATCAGTACTAAAATAGGAAAGGTTTTACTATCCCAGGGGCCCATAATCCAGGTTGTGCGTTACACTCCCCAAAAGAATGTTTAAATACTGCAGCTCAAACTCAACTAGAGACCAATTGAAGAAAAATCTCCAGAGATGAGGCCAAAACATCGATAATTTTCATTGCTTAAAATCTTAATTGAAAAAGAAAAATCTTAATTGACTTAAGAATTCACTTCATTATCACAGTGGCTAAAAAAGCACACTCTAATCTACCTGAATTTGAATCCTAGATCAACTTCAGTACGCATATGACCTTGAGCAAGTTACTTGCTCAGTTTTTTCATCTGTAAAATAGGTATGTTAATAGTATCTGCTTCATAGAGTAGCTTTAAATGAATCCATGGAAAGAACTTAGGATAACACCAAGCATATAGTTGGGTTCAATAGGTAAAATAATTATTGTGGTTTTATAATTATTATCATCAAAGTAGACATTTTTAATTCTTTAGTAGTGTCTGAAACATAATGTTCATTTACTTATTAGAAGCTGGGATATACCTACTTATATAAAATGAAACATCTATCACAGAAAGAAACAGTTTACTACAAAATAAACTAATCCAGGGAGTGACTCTGCTACTGTGCAGATGCTTTAGTCTTTAAAAGTAGAACTTAAACCATGTGCATACAGTTTTAATTTCTCCCTTTGTAATATCTTTTAAACATAGAAAAATGGAAAGGAACGTCTTAGTCATTCGATGGTGTCTGACTCTTTGTGACCCCATGGACTGTAGCACGCCAGGCTCCTCTGTCCATGGGATTCTGCAGGCAAGAATACTGGAGTGGGTTGCCACGCCCTCCTCCAGGGGATATTCCCAATCCAGGGATCGAACTCAGGTCTCCCTCATCCATTGTGGGCAGATTCCCTGAGCCATCAGGGAACCTGATGGAGAACTTTAAAATCTCTTCTGGTTCTAGTTCCATATTTTTAAAATATGGTATCCCAGGAACGGCGGAGCCTGGTGGGCTGCCGTCTATGGGGTCACACAGAGTCAGACACGACTGAAGCGACTTAGCAGCAGCAGCAGCAGCAGCAGGCATGGATACTGGATTCTTTTGTTTGGGGGAGGCAGGGCAGGGGTTGGGGAAGAGAGATACTAAATTCTAATAGAAGCAATGCTCCTGACCTTTCTCAAACAACCCTGAAGCCAAATATCTAAATAGCTACTGTTTACAATGCAGGTATAGTGATAGATATGTTAATTTGTTTGATTGTGATGACTGTTTCACAATGTGTATGTAAAAACACAAGCTGTATGCCTTAAATATATACATTTTTTTTTTTTTCAGTTATACCTTAGTAGAGAGGAAAAAAAGAAGAGAAATGACATCACATTTGCTTGATTGGTCAAGGCAATTAAAATCCATAATTTGAACAGAGCTTTTAGCTTTAATTTTGGTTTTTGACCCAAACAAGTTTTAATAGAACAAGTAGAGTAGGAGACCAAAAATATGATTAGACATAATTAAAAATCTTATGTGTAAACCTACCTTCATTAATTAAAATAATTATATATAATATTTGACAAATACAAACATATATGAAATAGAACTGATATACTGGGCTTGATAATAAAACTCACAGTCTTGAATCCACTGTCTTATTTCAGTACAGAACACTGTCAGTATCTTTGCATCTTTCCTTGTATTTCCTGCCAGCATCCTCTTTTCTGAGCATTCACTGCCAATCTGAATTTTGTGTATCTTTCCCTTGTTTAAAAAATTGGTTTCACCATATAGGTATGTATCCCTAAAGGATACTTTTTTTGTATTTTTTGTTTTTGAACCGTGTTAAAATGGCATTATACTGTAAAATATATATATATTTAAAAGAATTTGTGGCAAAAAGTGAAAAATATTTTCTCTAATTCTCTTGTTTTCCCCCATAATTAAATCATAAAATCAGCTTACAGAAGCCAGCTCAGTGATACTTCTTGACAGTCCTTTCTGGTCAGTAGAAAAACTTTAAAAATGGATACCCTTGAATATTATTCTTTGGCCACGAATAGAATAAAGAAGTGAAGTTGCTCAGTCGCATCCGACTCTTAGCGACCCCCTGGACTGCAGCCTACCAGGCTCTTCCGTCCATTGGATTTTCCAGGCAAGAGTACTGGAGTGGGTTGCCATTTCCTTCTCCAGGGAACTTCCTGACCCAGGGATCGAACCCAGGTCTCCCATGTTGCAGACAGATGCTTTACCCTCTGAGCCACCAGGGAAGCACTAAAATAATTTATCTTTCATCAAGAAAAATTACAGAAGAATTTTTCAGTATCATGTCTCTAGTTCATCACTTATTTAATTCTGTAATAACTATTACCTAAAACTACAGCATAATTATTATGGTATTTTAAAATCATATGGTATTCTAAAATCCTTGGTTCTGTCTTGCCACAGTGTAGCAGTGTTACAGCTCCGTTACAGCTCAGAATTTTATTCAGCAAGCAAAGGAAAGTACGCTCCCGAGGCATGAGGGTGGGCCAACCCCAAAAGAGAGGCCTTAATCCATCTTGGCATCCTCTTTTTATTTATTTGTCTCCTCCCCACTGAGCCTGCCTATACAAACTGTGCTAAGCAAGAAGAGGGAGTGTTTGTTCCACCTGAAGTTCTCACTCCAGTCGTGGATTTTCTTTGGTTCTGTTTTCACTGGCTTTTCCCTTTCTTGTCTTTTAGCCACTGCCATTTTGGAATCCTTTTTCCTATTCTAACTACCTAACAATATAATAGTAGTTCCTATTAAATTTTAAAAATATAATAGAATAATATAATTGAAAAGAGATGGAATTTCTCTTTTCATACATAACTGGATGGAAAGAACATTTAGATTTTAAAACTCTGAACACAGAGAAGGATCAACATTTTCAAAAGCACAGATAGCTCAAAATAGAAGAAAAACTGAGACAAATGCTTTATGCTAAAAACAAACAAACAAAAAAAAAAAAAAACAAAAAAAAAACCAGGTGTCTATCTCCTAGCAAGGTTTTAAGCTTATAAAGTCATAGAAAACTGTTATTCATCTATTCTGAATTTTGATGGATTTGATCATGACATTTTAAAATACCTTCTTTATCTCTCAACAAGTTAGCTTTGAAAATTTGTGTTTGAACTGGAGAAATTAATTTATTTGATCCTTGCAAATATTCTGCTAACTGGTAAAACCAAAAGGGCAGAAGAGATCAACTAATTTCCCTGCTGGATATAACAATGAAAGCCCACTGATCAGTTATGCAGAAAAAACACTGCAGGTTTTCAGCAGGGTAGCTGAGAGATTGAATAAGGATTCTAGCAAGAGCCTATTGTTTCCATAGGAATGAGAAGTTATCCTGAATAAGGAACCAATCAACAACTGCAATTTAGAAAACTGAAATCACTTCAATTTGACCAATCTTGCTGCTGCTGCTGCTGAGTTGCTTCAGTCATGTTCGACTCTGTGCAACCCCATAGACAGCAGCCCACCAGGCTCCTCTGTCCCTGGGATTCTCCAGGCAAGAATACTGGAGTAGGTTGCCATTTCCTTCTCCACTGACCAGTCTTACTGAAAAACATTTTGAGCCTTGAACATGAGAAGGATGAGGTGCTTATAGAAAGGAACTCAGTGAGGATAACATTTTTGAAAATTTTCAGCCTGAGGTTTTTAATATGCAACATGTTTAAGGAAAATGATTGAATAAGACATCCCAATGGTCTGAAAATAAAACTACTACCACGGGAAGAAATACAGTTAAGAGTTCTTATTAGCTCTAGGATACTTTAGTTTGGGGGAAGACAATTAAACACTTGATCAAAAGAATAAGGGAAAGTTTTATTCGTGTGGCAATAATGTAGAATGAGCACCTCATTGGTGCTCATTCACGTTCTACGGGGAGCAAAAATATGGATTTTTTTTTTTTCCCTTAACTTGAAGATTTTTTTTCTCTGCTTCCTTTTCAGATTTCTGAAATTTCAAATTTTCTTTTAAAGACTTTAAGAACTTAGAAATATAAATACAAAATATGCTTGAATATTTTTTTAAAAACTGCAAATATACCCAACCTATAAAACTTAAGGCTGACATGGCAAAGTTTCTTTTTTATTTTTTTAACCTATAGTCAAGGAGAAATGTCTAATAACATTTTGTCTAATAATGTGAGGGCACACCAAGATATAAACAAAGATTCTGCCAAAGGAGTAGGCAGATATGGAAACTGAGATCCAGGCAAAACTGAGTCAGCATTTCTAGGGCAGAGCCTACCAATGTCCCCAGAGAGAACAGTAAGTACTATGTTGACTGTGGTGGCCAGAGTTAATTATGGAAGACCAGCATCTAGGTCAATGATGAGGACTATGTGGCTAAGAGGAAAAGAACAAAATAAGGTCAAAAATAAAATTAAGGCCTGTAAGAATAGTGTTTCTCAGTCTTTTTGATAACCAGGTGAAAGCTCTCTCTGGGAACATGCATAAAGGCACAAAGCAATTTGTAGGCAATTACAGGGAGATCCCAGGTGCCCTGAAATACAACTATAGACCTCCCACACATTCCACCCAGGTTAAAGATTCTATTATAGGCTCAAAATATGAAATTACCCAAGCACTTCATTCCTTATGATGATAGTTTCAAAGTCAGGTAGCTTACAATTTTATGGAAATGAAACAGGTATAGATTGTAATAAAGAAATCAACTTTATTGCAGGGACATATCTATGGAAGTTCTGAAACGAATATATTATCAAAGAACACATCAACTTTGCATAAGATGATTACCTTGTTCTACTAAACATGACGACAAATACTAGGAGATACATGTTGATAAATGGTTTAACGTAGCACTATAAATACAAAACTAAGAATATTCTGGGGAAGACCTTCCCACACAGTGATATTAATCACTTTATCAACATTGATTAGATTGCTTTCAAAAAGCTATGAGATTTTTTAAAGTATTCTTAAGTTTTCTCTTTTGTTGAATCTCATTTTATACACTCCGTCCCTAGAAATAACCTCTTCTAGAACAATGACCCAAGAAACAAAATTCATCTATCATCTCTTTAAACTTAGAGCCAGCTCTTTCTGGGAGTGTCAATGAACATACCAAACTGAGTGAGCTGAGTGACTGGCTGGGTGACAGGGGTTCCTGCGAGGTCCCCGCTAGTTTTGAGGGGCTTCCCAGGTGGCGCTAGTGGTCATGGCAACCCATGCCAGTATTCTTGCCAGGAGAATCCCATGGACTGAGGAGCCTGGAGGGCTACAGTCTATTGGGTTGCAAAAAATCAGATACGACTGAAGCAACTTAGCACGCACAAGCAGGAACTGTCCAAACTCCTCCTTATATATTTTTAACAAATACTGTGTCAATGTTTCTAATGTTTTAAAGTACAGCATACTAAATAATTTCACTATTTTTTATTCCCTAAAAATTTACAGCAGACTGTAAGAAAGTTTTTAATTTTATAGCAAAAATGTTTAAGGATCACAGAAAAAAAAATCATTTTCCCTGTTGATTATTAAGATTTCTTTGCATGGTTTGAACACTTACATTCATTTTTGTAGTTCTAAGCTACCATGCAAAGTTAGGACTCTCTGTATCTGCTTTGAAGAGAGACTACTGTATGTATTATCTGCCCTTCTTGGTACCTTTCACCTAAATTCGCTTAGTAATGTAATGTAGAGCCTTAATCCTGGGTTTAAAGGAGTCCACTTTCCTTTAAGCTGTGTTTGAACGGATTGGGGAGGAATGTGAAGAGCAGAGGGCATAAGGGTCCACAGCTAGAAATTGTGAAAGAACTTATTTTAGAAACAAGTAGTCTATTCTTAAGGTATGTATCCACGCTTCTCTTTCACTTTTCTAAATATGCAGTTCTTGAAACTAAAAGACGCAACTTAAGAAAAATACAGGCACATAATAATTTGTACAATTATCCTGTAAAAATCAGGAACAATGACAGAAAAGAAAGATGTATTGAATCTAAATAAATCTCCCTGCCTGTGCAAAATTATCCTCTTCAATATACTTCATAATACTTCATCTGGACTAGTTTTAAATGCCTTCAGGGATTGTATTAGGAATATTGTATAGTATACCTCTGTTCTCTAAACTTGCCACCATAATGAGCTGTAATGAGGATGGAGTGGCAGCCAGAACAATATTTCCCTTACATTTTTGTCAATTTAACTAAATCATATGGTGATATTTTCTTTTGTGTAGAGATTTTAATCATTTTATTTACTGGTATTGCATATATTACAGAAAATTCAGGGGAAAAATGAATCTATTTTCTAGTCCTAAATGGCAGCCGGGTGGATATGTAATTACTCTAAATGACATTCACAGTAAATTACAGGCAGGTAAAAGTTTTGTTGAACAATCTCAGAATAAATGGGCCAATAAAAGACTATAAAAAAAAAGCTACTGTCTTAGATCAATCTATTGTGGAATAGCTCCATTTCAAGAGATGTATTGAATTTTAAGAAAAGCAAGAAAACCTTGAGGGAAGACATAGATCAACATTATTCTCTTCTCAGATACTAAAGGTAAGGATGATTCCAGTTCATACTTTCTTTGAATTGATTGTGGACAGAGTGCTTTTTAAAGCCACTTTTAATTTTAATTTATTTCTCAGGACAAAACTTTTCAGAGACTTAGTTGCAAATCAGAGAAAATAATAGATATTTTTAGGGTTAATGTTATTAAAGCAGAAAATGTGTGAGGGCATTTTATCACAACATCTAGACAGGAGTATTGAGTCAGACTGGGTGTAGAATTAACCAATTTAAATCCAGTTCCACAATTTAGCTATCAGATATGGATCCACGTGTTGCAGTGTCTACTCGTGAGGGACTGAGTTGAGGTTACCTTACCCAACACTTATTAAGCTATGAGATTTGGGCAGGATATTTAACATCTCTGTGACTTGATTTCACTTATGTAAAATGCAAATTACAATAGCATGTAACCAATTTTTGGTGAGAATTAATATGATTTTTAAAGCACTCAGGGCAATGCCTGGCATGAAATAAGAGCATTCATTCACACATAAAAAAAAACTGTTGAGCACTTATTATGAATAAGGAATTCTTCTAAGTGCTGGAGATAAAAGATTAAACAAAACCACTCTCCTGGGGTAAACAAAAAAGCTCTACTATATAGCACAGGGAACTATACTCAGTATCCTGTGATTAACCATAATGGAAAACAATATAAAAAGGAATATATATGTGTGAATAACTGAGTCACTTTGCTGTACACCAGAGATTGGTACAATGCTGTAAATCAACTATGCTTCAATTAAAAATTAAAAAAAAAAAAAAAACAGTCTCCTTAAGTAACTCACTGTAAGAAGACAGACAAGTTACATTTTTTTACATCCAGGAGCAAATGATCATATTAGATAACAATTAGTGCTGTGAAAATGCAGGAGGTAAGCGGAAATGAAACCTAACAAGAGTATGAGGCTTCCCAGATGATCCCGTGGTTAAGAATCTGCCTTGCAGTGCAGGGGACAGGGGTTCCATCTCTAGTCAGAGAACTAAGATCCCACGTGCAGTTGGGCAACTAAGCCGCAACTACTGAGCCCTTGAGCCACAACTAGAGAGTCTGTGTACCTCAGTGACAGACCCCACTTAAGGCAACAAAGACCCTGAGTGCTACAACTAAATCCTGACCTAGCCAAATAATGAAAGAAAGAGAAGAAAAGAAAAAAGCAATGAGAGTGTGAGTATAGTCTTCAGTATATGAGCCTCCAGGGTAGCTCAGCTGGTAAAGAATCTGCTGGCAGTGAAGGAGACCCCAGTTTGATTCCTGGGTAGGGAAGTCCCCCTGGAGAAGGGACAGGCTACCACTTCAGTAATCTCATGCTTCCCTGGTGGCTCTGATGGTAAAGAATCCGCCTGCAATGCAGGAGACCTGGATTCGATCCCTGGCTTGGAAAGCTCCCCTGAAGGAAGGCAGGGTAACCCACTGCAGTATTCTTGCCTGGAGAGTCCCCGTGGACAGAGGAGCCTGGCTACAGTCCGTGGGGTCACAAAGAGTCGGACACGACTGAGTGACTAAGCACACACTGCACACATAGTGTTCCGGGGCCCTTCTCTGCAGGTGACACGTAAGTACTGAAAGAAGCAAGGGCAAGACCCACATGCAGTCGTCTGCAGAGAGGAGTCCATGCAGAGGGAGCTGCAGATGCAAAG